>NW_006921865.1:3788792-3790029 GCF_000298275.1 Orycteropus afer afer | reverse complement strand
TTCAGTCTCTACTAAAGCTCAATAACAAACTAAAAGCTGTTTCTCAAAAGGAGAGTAGTTATCTGCAGAGGATGGCAGGGCTTTGCTCCAAAATTCCAAGGGTCTATGGTGCGATTCCCCAATAGCAACTTGCCAAAGACACCAAACAGCATCTCTATCTCCTACAGACACTTCAAGCTCCATTGGATCAGCAGGATCATATGGCCCAAGTGGCAGAGCAGCCTGCATGGCAGCCTGAACCTGTTGTAGAGCCTTCTGTTGTTCTGGGCCCCATTCAAATCTAGCAGCTTTCCAAGTCACTGACAGGAGTAGCTGGGTAGAAAGGATGGCTGGTTTCCACTGAACGTGTCATCCTATCCACCTGATTGTTTAAATCCTCCTCTGCTGAGGTCACCTTTTAGTGGGCATTCACATGAGACACAAATATCTTTACTCCTTTGGCCGATTCAGAGAGATCTGTCCACATAACTCTTCCCCATATATCTTTATCACCAATTTTCCAGTCATGCTTCTTCCAAGTCCCAGACCATCCGGCCAAGCCATTAGCCAGAGGCCATGAATCCGTATATATCCCAAATGAAGGATATGTTGCCTCCAAAATCCAAAGAGGCCCACCAGACAGTGTGCCTCCTTTTTAGTTGTAGGGGGAGCCCAATACAATAACTTATCCTTCACTTTAGTAGTAATATCTCGACATGCCCCACACCACTGGACCCCTAGAAATATCACTGAGGTAGAAGGTGCCTGAATTTTTGTTGGGTTAATTTCCCAACATCTAACATGTATATGTCTCACCAATAAGTCTAGAGTCATTGATACTTCTTCCTTAGTAGGTCCAATCAGCATAATGTCATCAATATAATGGACCAGTGTGATGTCTTGTGGAAGGGAAAGGTGATCAAGATCCTTATGGACTAAATCATGACATAGTGCCAGGGAGATAATATATCTCTGAGGAAGCCCTGTGAAAGTATATTGTTGGTCTTGCCAGTTGAAGGTAAACTGCTTCTGACGGTACTTTGAAATTGGTATCAAGAAAAAGGCATTGGCCAGATCAATAGCTGCATACCAAGTACCAGGAGATGTACTAATTTTCTCAAGCAATGAAACCACATCAGGAACAGCAGCTGCAATTGGAGTCACCACCTGATTAAGTTTATGATAATCCACTGTCATTCTCCAAGATCCATCTGTTTTTTGCACTGGCCAAATAGGTGAATTAAATTTGGATGTGGTG
>NW_006921865.1:3782347-3788692 GCF_000298275.1 Orycteropus afer afer | reverse complement strand
GGCCAGATCAATAGCTGCATACCAAGTACCAGGAGATGTACTAATTTTCTCAAGCAATGAAACCACATCAGGAACAGCAGCTGCTATTGGAGTCACCACCTGATTAAATTTACAATAATCTACTGTCAATCTCCAAGATCCATCTCTTTTTTGCACAGGCCAAATAGGTGAATTAAATGGGGACGTTGTGGGAATCACCACCCCTGCATCCTTCAAGTCCTTGATGGTAGCAGAAATCTCTACAACCCCTCTAGGGATGTAGTAATGCTTTTGGTTTACTATTTTTGTAGGTAGAGGCAGTACTAATGGCTTCCACTTGGCTTTTCCTACCATAATAGCCCTTACTCCACGTGTCAGGGACCCAGTGTGGGAATTCTGCCAATTGCTCAGTATATCTATTCCAATTATGCATTCTGTAACTGCGGACATCACTACTGGATGTGTCCAGGGACCCACTGGACCCACTGTGAGGCACACCTTAGCTAAAACTCCATCAATAACTTGACCTCCATATGCTCCCGTTCTGATTGGAGGACCACAATGATGCCTTGGGTCTCCTGGAATTAGTGTCAGTTCATACCCAGTGTCCAGTAATCCCCGAAAAGTCTGATCATTTCCTTTTCCGCAATGAACAGTCACTCTTGTAAAAGGCCTCAGATCTCTTTGGGGAAGCCTGGGAGAAAGATTGACATTATAGATTTTTGGCAATGTAGTGGGGTCCTTCCTCAAAGGGACCCAGCCTCCCCTTCATTGAAGGGGTTGTGGGTCTGTAAACTGACTCAAGTCTAGGAATTGATTGAGAGGCCGTGACTCTGTATTCTGGCAATTCAATCTAGGCTGCTGTTCATGTGACCAAGAATTCTACTGTCTATACATATCAAGTAAATATTTAGTAGGCTTGCCATATATTTCACTACTAGGAACACCATGCTCAAGTAGCCAATGACATAATTCCACATGAGAGATTATTCTGATTACTGTTCTGACTCTGCTGTCCATTATGGTAACAATGCCCACCTTGCCTTTGTTGATTAACTGCTGCCACTTGGCCCCTACTACCACAGGGTTCAATCAGCCCCATTGTAACTAAGTGTCTTAGTTCAATTAGGGCAGTTCCCACTGTCAAATCCGGTTTACATAAAATAGCAATCACAGTAGTCTTCAAGGATGCTGGAGCTCCCTTCACAAATTTATTCCTCACCACACTGGTGAAAGGCATGTCTTCTGAATTCTCCATTTCTGGCTCTAGGAGTCTAATCTGATAAATCCATTCTAACAGGCTAATTTCCCTAAGCTTCTGGATACCTTCTTCTACATAATACCAAGACAGGTCTGGTACTTCAACTTGATTTAAGGTAGGCCACCACATAATCTGTGCTTCAGTAAACCAACCAAATAAACTATTAGATCCTTTCCTAACCTCTCACACTGTAACATTAAATGAAGAATCTGTATGTAGTTGGCCTAAAGCAGTAAACTCAGACTAATCCAATGTTACATTCCTTGCACCATTATCCCACATCCTCAGTAGCCATTCCCATACATATTCTCCAGGTTTCTGTCTGTACATGTTAGCAAAATCAAGTAGGTCTTTTCGGGTGTAGTGTACCACCTCCTCAATCACACTTTGTATTTCACCTTTTGGGGCTTGCGTGGACTTAATTTTAGTTATAGGTCTACAGCAACAATGGGTGGTTGGGGCAGTTCCTGAGAACATTCAGCAATGTTTTCCATGGCCTCTGCCTAAGGCA
This sequence comes from Orycteropus afer afer, assembly GCF_000298275.1. Lineage (NCBI taxonomy): Eukaryota > Metazoa > Chordata > Mammalia > Tubulidentata > Orycteropodidae > Orycteropus > Orycteropus afer. The sequence continues at coordinate 3,786,941 of NW_006921865.1, read as the reverse complement.
ATGAGCCAGCAGGAACAGTTGGGTTAATACCATCAAACTGAAGTGGAGGGGATAATGGTTTTACAGTAATCCCTTCAGATGGGAGGGATTCAACAGAATTTACAGGTTCCATATTCTGATCTTCCCAGCTATCTGCCCATATGTACCCATTCCAGGTTTCAGGATCCCATTTTTTTCCCAATCAATGCCCTCACTTTAACTTCAGACACCATTCTGGGTTGGTAATTTAATTGGCCTTGTAATTTAGGCACCCTTACAATAAGACTCTGGGTTTGGTTTTGGCAATATCAGCCCTCTTACTAGAAGAAATAAGGCTTTCTTTCAGAGCAGAACTGGAAACATTGAGGTCTTTTATGCATCACTTAAGCTCTGACTCAGCAGCCATGAGCTCATCTCGCTCTTTCACCACTTGGTCTAGTGTAAGTAGACCAACCAACCAACCAGCTTCCTTATACTCCTCTTGCTGACAAAACTGCAGAAAAATATCAAATATACCAACACCCAGAGCCTCACTTCTCAAAAGTACTTGATCTTTTGGTGGTGCTATTTTGCATATTAATGTTGCCATCTCATGCCATGGATTAGCAGGGCCCTCTTTACTAATGGAGGCAGGGTCATCAGTGCCTTTACGATTAATCAAAGTGGAGAACCAATTTAGGAAGCCCATCCTTATGATTATGTCTCTCTAGAAGCACTCCCAGTACCAAATGTGTTAGACTGGGTTCTCTAGAGAAACAAAACCAGTAAAGCTTATATATAGAGAGAAAAAGAAATTTATCTTAGGAAAATGGCCCACACACTTATAGAAGCTGGCAAGTTCTAAGTTCTTGGATCAAATATCAAGCTGGAGGCTTTTCCTGACTCACGCAGCTGCAGGGGCTGATGAGCTCAAGGTTGGCAGGCAGTATACTGGCTGTTGACTCCAACGAATGACAAATCCAAGATCTCCAGGCCAAATGGTGGATTGTTTGCTTGCAGACAGTTGTAGGCAAAATCCTCATCCACAGAAGACTGTTTCTTTTCTCAGAATGTCCATAAATAAACTGGAAGCAGGCCATACCCTTAGGGAAACTCGCTTTCAACAGATTGGCTGCTTAAAACATATACGTCTGATCCCATCATTGGAACAACCCACATCACAATTGCTTAAACCACAGTTGTGGTCCAGCCAAGTTGACACACAGCTCCAACTATCACAGATATAATACCGGTATCCAAAAGATTTTGCTCATCCGGCCTCCTTTTCAGAAATCTTCAAATTAAAGATGTGTAAATGCAATAGTTTTATGTTTTTTGTAACCAAATACCTATGGCTTCACCCATATGTAGAGCAAATGGGAGTTGTAAACAATTACCAAACAGGACAAGAAATAACAAATCTGTGCTCTTATCAGAAATGCCAGGCTTTTTCTCTAAGAAATTTTCCTTCTAAATTGCATAGATGACAGCCTGAGCTCCCCACCTCCCTTTCCTTTACCAGAGAGGACCTAAAGGTGATGAAGCACTATGTTATATTCTGGTTAGTTTAACTTTTCCTCAGCCTAGTAAATTTCACTGGGCCCAAGTTTTAACAGAGTATGCAGATAACCACTTTCTCAAGTACTGATGCTTAATGTAGTTTTTTTCTTTTTCTCACATCAAACCTTCTATGAAATTTTATTTTAGTGTTTTATGTTCATTCTAAGTTGAATTTATATAGATTTTAAATAAGAAAATATACTATGTGAACATTATGTCATTCTATCTTTCTAGAATATTTTATTTTAACTGGAGATCTTAATTCTTTTATTTCCTTTTATATAGTCTAAATGATACATAATAAACTATATATCATTTCTTGACAACTTCTTATATTTTCCTGCCTTCTTGGGCTTTCTCCTATTAATGCTTCTACTTGGATTGCTCTTCCACATCCTTTACACATTATAAGTCTTTATTATCTTTCAAGAACCAGTTCATCTGCTAATTTCTCAATGAACACCCTGGCCAGAAAGAATGTTCCTCTTCTCTGGATTTTTATAGCATTTTGGGCCACAGTTAGTGTTATTTATTGTATTTTTAAATAGTTATTTTCAAGCTAATTATACTTGTCAGGGGAAGGAAGGAGAAAAAGGATGATAACATTGTCTTTCATCACCAATAAGAGCAAGTCCAAGTTGTAGTGCAAGCAGTACCCAGAATATGAACAACTGATTTATGGAAAACTCCTACCTGACTTTAATGTAAATTTTCTCTCACTTTGAAATGATCGAACCAACCTCTACTTGCAACATAGTCTTCATTACAATCACCTTCACTTGCTGTAGTGAAGCTTTTATATCACTGAAAGGCTTTAAGCGTTTTCCTGGACTAAAACTCAAACCAAACCCTCTGTCACTGAGTCAATTCCATCTCATAGCAACCCTATAGGACAAAGTAGAATTGTCTCCTTGGGTTTCTAAGGCTGAAAATCTTTACAGAAGAATAATTCCTCATTTTTCTCCCAAAGAGTGGCTGTGTTTGAGCCACCTACTTTTTGGTTAGCAGCTGAATGCCTTAATCACTTTGCCACCAGGACTCCTTTTTCTTGGACTAAAGTAAGCCTAAATAAGAACCATATGCACATATTCCAACTTATGTACAAATTCTTACAGACACAGTTAGGAACAGATCTTCTTCATAACTGGGGCACTACATATATATATAAGTCATTGTGTGGTCAGTTCCAACTCATGGTGATCCCATGTATGTCAGACTAAACTCCATAGCATATTCAATGGCTGATTTTTCAGAAGTGGATCTCCAAGCCTTTCTTTTGAAGTACCTTTGAGTACACTCAAACCACCAATCTTTCAGTTAGCAGCTGAGTGTATTTATTACATTTGTTAGGTAGATAATCATTTGCACACCTGGAGACTTCAAGTTTTAGTATTTATTCATTGTTAAATACTATTTAAAATATTTTTTGTGAATTTCTTTTCAGGAAAAATTCCAACTATAATATAATTTTTATGAATTTACTATAAATAGAAAAAGTGGTATTTGAAATGATTGTTAAATATCTAGTCCCATTAAAATTGGGGAGATAAGGGGGACAAGACATGACCACAAGAAGCAGAAAGCTGGGGAAGAGCTGGGGACAAGAAAGAGCCGTGGGATCCAGGTAAGGGGAGGGAGATAAGGACCCGCTCCAAGAGTCAGGAAGAGGAAAAGAACAGCAGAATCCAGGTAAAGGGAGGGCAGGGAGGTTTCAAATAGCTAAGGGAGACAAACTTGTCTGTCAGTTTATTCTAATGTGGTGGCTTGGGTGTTGCTCTGAGACTTGAGGCTGTGCCACTGGGTTTCAAATGCCAGCAAGGTTGCACGTGGTGCACAGGTTTCAAAACAGCTTACAGACTGAGAGAGACTAGGAAGAAGGAAGAGGCCACCCACTTCTCAAAGAACTGGCCAGAGAAAACCTTATGAATAGCAGAGAAACACTATCTGATACATCACTAGACAACTTTATCAATAGCCCAGAAATATTGCAGGAAGATGAGCATCTCAGGTCAGAAGGCACTCAAAATATAACTGGGAAAGAGCTGCCTCCTCAGAGTAGAATCAACCATAACGATATGGATAAAGAAAAGCTCACGGGATCTCCATTTGCTGACATAGCATGATTCAAATTGAAGAGAAACAGCTACAAACCTCCATTAATAATTGGAATATGGCATTATGAAGTATGAATCTAGGAAAATTGGAGGCTGTAAAAATTAAATGGAATGCATAAAGATTGATATCCTAGGCATTAGTGAGCTGAAATGGACCAGTTTTGGCCATTTTGAATCAGACAACCATATGATCTACTATGTCAGGAATGACAATTTGAAGAGGAAGGCCATGGAATTCATCATCACAAAGGATGTTTCAAAATCTGTCCTGAAGTACAATGCTGTCAGTGATAGCATAATATCCATATGCCTACAAGGAAAACTAGTTAATACTACCATTACTCAAATTTATGCACCAACCACCAAAGCCAAAGATGAGGAAATTGAAGATTTTTATCCACTTCTTGTCTGAAATTGTCCAAACATGCAGTCAAGATGCGTTAATTATCACTGGTGATTGGAATGCAAAAAGTAGGAAACAAAGAAGAATCACTGGTAGTTGGAATATTTGGCCTTGGTGACAAAAATAACGCTGGAGATGGCATGATAGAATTTTGCAAGCCCTACAACTTATTCATTGCAAATACGTTTTTTTTTCAACAACACAAACTGTGGCTACACACATGAGCTTCACCAGATGGAGTACACAGGAATCAGATTGACTAGATCTGTGGCAAGAGGTTATGGAAAATCTCAGTATCTTCAGCTAAAATTAAGCCAGGAGCTGATTCTGGAACAGACTATCAACTGCTTATATGCAAATTCAACTTGAAGTTGAAGACAATTAAAACAAGTCCACAAGAGCCAAAATATGACCCGGAATATGTTGTTGTTGTTGTTGTTATGTGCCGTCGAGTCGGCCCCGCCTCATAGTGACCCCTCCTTGGGTTTCCGAGGCAGTATCACTATGGAAGTAGGATTGCCCAACCTTCCTTCCGAGGAGTGGCTGGTGGGTTTGAACT
>NW_006921865.1:3772845-3781897 GCF_000298275.1 Orycteropus afer afer | reverse complement strand
TTCATCCATTTCAGGAGGTGGCATATGATCTAGAACCGATGGTATTGAAGGAAGAAGTTGAAGCTGCACTGAAGGAAGTGGCAAAGAACAAGGCTTGAGTGATTGACGGAATACCCATTGAGCTGTTTCAACAAATGGAAGCCCCACTGTAGGCACTCACTTGGCTATGCCAAGAGATTTGGAAGAAAGCTACCTGGCCAAATGACTGCAAGACATCCATATTTGTACCCATTCCAAAGAAAGGTGATCCCACAGAATGTGATAATTATTGAACAATATCATTAATATCCGATATAAGTAAAATCTTCCTGAAGATAATTCAAAAATGTTTGCAGTAGTATATTGACAGAGAGATTCTAGAAATGCAAGCTGGATTCAGAAGAGGACATGGAATGAGAGATATCATTGCTGATGTCAGATGGATTTTGGCTCAAAGCAAAGAATACCAGAAAGATGTTTACTTGTGTTTTTTGGCTATGCAAAAGCATTTGATTGTGTGAATCATAACAAATTGTGGATAACTTTGAGAAGAACAGGAATTCCAGAACACGTGATTGTAATTGTGAGGAACTTGTACATAGACCAGGAGGCTGTCGTTCAAATAGAACAAGGGGGCACTGCATGGTTTAAAATCAAGAAGGGAGTGAGTTATAGTTGTTTCCATTCACCATACTTATTCAATCTGTATACTGAGCAAGTAATCTGAGAAGCTGGACTATATGAAGAAGAATGTGGCATCAGGATTGAAGGAAGAATCATTAACAACCTATGATATGCTGATGGCATAACTTTGCTTGCTGAAAGTGAGGATGATTTGAAGCACTTACTGATGAAGATTGAAGAATGCAGTCTGTGGTATGGATTACATCTCAATATAAAGAAAACAAAAATCCTCACCACTGGACCTAAAACAGCATCATGTGAATGGAGAAAAGATTGAAGTTGCCAAAGACTTCACATTGCTTGGTTCTACAATCGACACCAATGGAAGCAGCAGTCAGGACATCAAATGACATATATATAGCACTGGGCAAATCAGCTGCAAAAGACCTCTTTCAAGTTCTGAAGAGCAAAGTTGTCTCCCTGAGAACTAAGGTGCACCTGACAGAAGCTATGGTGTTTTCAATAGCCTCATATGCATGTGAGAGCTGTGCAGTGAATAAGAAGAACAGAAAAAGTTGATGCTTTTGAGTGGTGGTGCTGGCAAATAATGCTGAAAGTGTCATGGACTGCTAAAATATCTAACATATCTGGCCAGGAGAAGGTGCAGCCAGAATGCTACTTGGAAGCAAGAATGGCCAGACTTTGTCTCACCTACTTTGGTCATGATGTCAGAAGGGACCATTCCCTGGAGAAGGATGTCATGCTTGGTAATGTGGAGGGCCGATGAAAGAGGGGAAAGCCCTCAACAAGATGGATTGACACAGTGGCTGAGGCAATGGGCTCAAGTATAGCAAAGATCATGGAGCTGGTGAGGGACCCGGTGATGCTTCGTTCTGCTGTGCATGGGGTCGTTATGAGTCAGAGACAACTCGAGAGCACCTAACAACGACAACAACATTAAAATTCTATGAGTGTCAGATGTGTTCCTTTTAAAAATTATTTTTATGAGACCTAACTAACTAAATTCACTGCCATGGAGTCAGGTCTGACTCATAGCAACCCCTCCTTGAGTTTTCCAGGCAGTATCACTAAGGTAGATTGCCCAATCTTCCTTAGGAGGAGTGGCTAGGGGTTTGAACCACCAGACTTCTGGCTAACAGTCAAATGCCTTAGGCTCTATGCCACCAGAGCTGGTCAAAAATTATTATAAATAAAGATAAGAATGTAATGGGACAGAATAACTAGATTAATGGAAATGGAACAACCAGAAAGGAAATAATGAGAATGCTTACACATTATGGAGAATGTAACCAATGTTACTGAGCAACTTGTGTAGAAATGTTGAATGGAAACCTAAACTGCTGTGTAAAACTTCATTGAAAATCTAATGAAATATTATTTTAAAAACGTATGTAGCATATTTTAATGAATCCATACAGAAACTGTAAATAAAATGCTGTCATTACTAAAAAACAAACAAACACTTTGCAAGTGCCAGAAACTACTGACTAGCATATGAAAATAAAAGGAAAGAAAAGTCATCTTTCTGGTAACCAACCTTCTCTGATAACTTTTTCAGCGGTGGCTCATTACAATAAGGTATGGATAGGGAGGTAAGCATAAGAAATATCAACCATTTCCCTTTCAATTGTTCCTATCCCTTCTTGAAATTCAGAGTAAGAGAGAAAATTTGTCCCTTACTCCTCTAATTTTGTGCTGGCTTTCTTTTCCAATTTATCTTTTTCACGTGTATACATACGTTTATTTTTATAATCTATAGACAAAAATGTGTTTTATATTATGATGTGAGCTTTGGTTTAAATCAGAATTGTTTGCTTTATGAAATCTAAGAGTTTATGTTGTATAAATGAAATCTCTTTCTCTTCATTTATTATTGAAAGTACTGTTTGAATTTTTTCAATTAGTTTTAAGAGCCTTTCTTTTCAAGGAAATTTTCTTACTTCAAATTTATCCACTCTCTTAATCTTTTCCAGAATCTCAAAGGCTGGATCATCATCATAAGCTACCAATGTTGATCCAGAAATAATGAAGACAGCAGAATAAAAATTTTTAGATCTCTGTTGGCAAAGTGGTTAAAGCATTCAACTGCTAACCAGACGGTCAGTGGTTCAAACCTACCAGCAGATCTGTGGGATAAAGATGGGACTGTCTACTTCTGTAAAGATTTACAGCCTTAGAAACCTAAGGGGGTTAGCTACCTAAAGGGTAGCTAACAGTCAGAATTGATTCTATAACAGTGGGTTGAGTTTGGGTTTATTCTAGCTTCCTCTTGGATTCAAATCTCAATGAAAAGTCCTAATTCTGTGTTACTGATATTACAGACTGCTTAAATTCATCAATAATAGCTTCCAACTCAATATACACTTACTTAATCTAGAGGCTTTTATGTAGCACTTATCATAAAAAGGAGCTCTGGTGGTGTAGTGCTTAAGACATTTGACTGCTAACCAGAGGTTTGGCAGTTCAAACCCACCAGCCACTCCACAGAAGGAAGACTGGGCAAACTACATCTGTGAAGATGCACTACCTTGGAAACCCAAATGGGGTCACTATGAGTAAGAATCGACTTGATGGCAGTAAGCTTGGCTTTTTGTTTTGTTTTATTTAAAATCTAAAAAGCAATATACTAGTACTTTAGGGCAGAGGGTCAGTAAACCTTTTCTGTAAAGGGCTAGATACTAAATATTTTAGGCTTTTGTGTTACAAAGTCTCTGTCACATCTACTCAGTTCTACCATTGTAACAGCATGAAACCAACCATAGATAATGAAATATGGCTGTGTTCTAATAAAATTTTATATTCATCTAATTTTAATTTCATCTAATTTTCACATGTCACAAAATATTATTTTCCTCCTTTTTTCCAACTATTTTTAAATGTAAAAACCATTATTAGCTTAAAGACCATACAAAAATAAGTACTTGACAAGACTTAGCCCACAAACTGTAGTTTGTTGACACCAGATTTAAGGGAGAATAGAGGAATCAGTTATCCATAACTAATGGAAGAGAAAGGATATGTAGATAAAATAATAAACTATAAGCTACCATGAGAAATGTGCAAGTTATTAGGAGGGTTTAGAGAGAGCATGAGTAAAAGCACACAAATATTATTTTATGCATAGCACTGATGATTAAATTTCATGGAATATTTCCAGTAAAGTAAAATGTAAGTACAGATAATGTGTACATATAATACTAACTTGGACTAACTGTAAATGTAATATCACAAAATAGAACCACCAAAGAATTTTCATGTCTGTCTGTCAATAAGAAGTAGGGCACATCTGAAGAAGTGAAACAGGAAGTATAGAAATATTTCAATGATGTACCATGTCAGAGAAAAGAATCAGCAGACAGAATAGGACACCAGCGTAATGCACAACACAGCAGGAAATAACCCCTTAACTCTATCATTCTCAAGCAATGAATAAACAATAGAATAGTATCAAAGTAACTAATGCAAGTAGAATGAAACAGAAACCAGTAGAAAAACATTGACAAAAAATGAACTGACTCTCAATATTATTCATAAACATAATCATTTAAAAATAATAGTGGTATACTTATACCCTCCAAAATTTAAACATCCCCAGTTAAACACACACACACACAATTGTTCAGTTATATGAAATGTATGGTCGAGAAGCCAGGTCAAACAGCAGAAAGTGAGCAGAATGCCTAACATTGTTGGAAGAAATTGTGCTGGGGGGGGAAAGGATCTGAATTATTTAGGGTAACAACCAAGTCAAAATCCATCCAAACACAATTTTCTTCCCGAGTTAGTACCTATTATTGCTGACTGGCATCATTAATGAGTAATTTATTCAGATCCAATTATTAGCTCTATTACAAATACCCTTCTTTGGGGCTAATCAAAGATTTTTATTTATTGTAAATTTAGCCATTTTGCAATTTCAACCTTAGTTCAGGCTTGTGGATGGATAGAATAATTATAAAAGGCTTTGTCTTAGAAAAAGTCTAAATCAAACTGCCTTTGTACAGACTAGCTTTTTTACTCCCTTTCACCCATAATATATTCTTTTACTTTTTCTCTCCTCGGGCCATTCTTCAATACCCAAGACTGAAAGCACTCCTTCATGTCAATGGGCAAAATTTATTTAGGTATTTGTGTATTCTATAACTCCAAGATTAGGCTAACAGCAGAGAACAGATAGTGAGGGAAACTCTTTCCTTTCACCCTCCCCAAACTTACAACACTTTTCAGTTTCACTCCTTGGTCTCACTGCTGAGTGAATCAATTGTGACTAGTAGCGACCCCTTCTTGGGTTTCTGAGGCAATATCACTATGGAAGTAGATTGCCCAATCTTCCTTCCGAGGAGTGGCTGGTGGGTTTGAACCACCAGCCTTCTGGTTAGCAATCAAATGCCTTAGGCATTACGCCACCAGATCTCTGGATATACGTTCATATATAAGAGATAAAAGGACCTAACAAGGGAACTTAATTGCCCAATTAGATGTTATCAAAGCCTAATTAGGGGGAATAGAGTATATCCTATGACCTAATTCTTAAGAAGTCAGTTGAGGGTGATGCAACCCAGGGTGATGCACCCACATACTCCATGGAGATACATCCCTTGGAGAAATCAGCCTTTGGACACCAGAGGGGCAACATTCACACAGAGGAAAAGCAGGACACAGAGGAGTGCATAATGAAGAAAGGTGGGGAAGGGGGTTACTGGGAAGGGAGAGGGGGAGAATGGGTTAGGATTGGGGATGGTAATTGGGGAGTGAAATCAAATGTACAGAAATGTTGAATGTAAATTAAATTCTGTTCTTAAATTTGCACCTAAAGCACAATTTAAAAAAAATTTAAAAAAGAAGTTAATTGAGAGAAAAACATCATGTTTTTGACTAACTGCGAAAACTTGGAAAATCTTACATGTTTGCTTTGCAGAGGGAACCCTTTTCAAATAGCTCTCTGGGAAAAGAAAATGGCATCTGGTCAGTAGTCCCCATGCTAATTTCTTCTAGCATCTTAGTGACTGAAAAACTAGGTGTAGGAGTTTGAACTAAGGATTCTGGTGCTCTGTACAGCTCACAGAGTCAGAGTGTGCCAAACTCAGGGAAGTAGGATTAGAAAGGAGACAGGGGCAAGGGAAAAATAATAACAAAAACAGGAGAATCTATCCTGTGGAACGCTGACCGGCAGGTGAGAAAAACCATCAGAGACTTCCCTGGGTTAGGGAAGAAGATGCACTACACCAGTATACCAGTGCTCACCCAGGGATTTACCTTCAGCACCTGCTTTTATCAGTAAACTTGGGTCTGCTGAATGCAAGTGGGCACTTACAGCACTGCTGAAACCCAAGCAGTGACCATTAAAGTGCAAGTGGGTAGGCCCTGGAAGGAATTCCTGCAGTGAATCACAAGAATAGGCTTGGGCCAGCTTTTTAGCATAGAGGGGCCAGTGCTTGACTTTGTCAGCAATTCTTGGTCTGCTGGGTGCAAGCAGGCATTTCTTTCACTCCAGCACTGCAGAAACCCAAGCAGAGAGATCATTGGTGCCGCAAATGTGTGGGCCTTGGGGAGGAACTCTCATGGCTGATCGCAGAGTGGGCCAGTTGTCTTGGATTGGCTTTTTGGCATGGAGGGGCTTCAAGAGCAGGGTTTTTTGCATGTGTCTGAGCCTGGCAGAAGGTGGTGATCCAATAACAACTGGAACCTTTGCTGAATTTGAGCTGTGGGCCTGTGAATAACAGTACAATGTCATCATTAGCAGCCTGCTCAAAGCCCAGAAACTGCCCCTAGCAATGGAGAGCTTCCCTTCCTTCTGTCTTCCCCTCCCACCTTCACCACTTATACCCTCACTCATCCCATAGAAAAATCACATTCAGCCACCATAATCCCTGCATGTTCGAATTGTAAACCCTCTTTATGACAGAGACCTACATCCACATTCCACACAGCAATTCCATCATCACAAAGAAAACTGAAGAGCAATCCAGCATACCTGAATTAATAAAAAAATAAATAAATAAATAAAATACACCAATTACACCTTTTCAAAATATGAAATCATAAAACCAAGACAAAACAAATCAATACATAACCAATAGTTAAAGACAATCTCAAAATGTCTAGGAAACAATGGGCAACCTTAAATCAAATAAAAAACAGGATAAGGCATTAGGAAAAAAACCACAAAGGTCTCATTAAACAGGGAGGAAGAGGACACAAGAGAATTATCTGAAAAAGAATTTAGAACATATGTTTATACAGCTTTACAAGAGCCTAAGGTAACCCCAAACGAAAGCAAGAAGAACACAGACAGTTCCCTGGAAGAACTCAGGAAAATCATTCAAGAAAAAAATAACAAGATTAATGCACAATCAGAACTCATACAAAAACAGCAATTAGAAATCCAGAAGATGAATACCAAAATTACAGAATTACACAATACAGTGAAAGCACATAAGAGTACGTTTGGAACTGGCTGAAGAACACATATCCCAACTAGAAGACAAATCCCTGGACACCAGACTGTATGAAGAAAAATCAGAATAAAGATTCAAGAGAAATGAAGAGAACTTAAGAATTATATGGGATGACATGAAAAAAACCCACATAAGTCTCATTGGAATTCCAGAACAAGAAGAGGTGAAAAGAACCACCAAGAAAATTGTGGAAGACCTGCTAACAGAAAACATCTTGGATAACATGAAAGAAGAAAAGATATTTGTCCAAGAAGCTCATAGAACCCCATATAAGATAGATCGCAAGAGAAAAACACTGAGGCATATTACAATCAAACTCTCCAAAACCAATGACAAAGAAAAAAAAATTGTTAGCTGCCCAGGACAAAAGAAATATTACTTATAATAATCAAACAGTTAGGCTGAGCTCAGATTACTCAGCAGAAACCATGCAGGCAAGAAGGCAATGAGACAGCATATGTAAAACACTGAAGGAAAAGAACCTCCAACCAAGAATTTTATATCCAGCAAAATTATCCATCATATATGAGGGTGAAATCAAGACATTCCCAGACAAACAGAATTTTATGAAAACCAGACCAATCCTACAATAAATGCTTAAGGAAGTCCTTCCAATAGAGAACCCACAACAGAGACCAACAAAATCAGGATACGTGACATCAACAGTAAAACCAAATCATAAATAGAAACTCAAAATAAGACCATAAAATATTGTACACTAAAAAGCAGGGAAGCAAATCTGCACACGACAACAGCAACTAACTTATTACAGGGAATAAAACTTCTAGGTACAAACTTTGAAATGAGGAGGAAAATAGGACAATGGCTTCATAGAATGCACTGTTCTAAAGACGTAGAGACAAGAATTCACTCCAAGGTAACCACAGAAAATAATTAACAATCCCCCTAAGCAAATCCAGAAGGAAAACATATGGGTTAATAAGCACAAAACCAACAATAAAGAAGAAAAGAGAGGAAGCACTTGACAACAAATCTAACTCAGCACAGAAAACTATATGGACCTAAGAAATACTAACAACATGACAAAAAAAAAAACAAAAACAGTAGAATGACAGTGATCAATTCCTATCTATCACTAAGTACACTCAATGCGAATGGACTAAAAGCACCAATCAAGAGAAATAGAGTGGCAGACTGAATAAGAAAAGAAGACCCATTGGTATGCTGCCTACAAGAGACCCACCTTAGACACAAAGATAAAAACAAATTAAGACGTAAGGGGTGGAAAAAAATATACCAAGCCAATGGTAATAAAAAAAGAACTGAAGTGGCGATATTAATTTCTGATAGAATAGACATTAAGTTGAAAAACATCAGAAGAGACAAAGAAGGACATTACATGATACTGAAAGGGTCAATTGACAAAGAAGACATCATGATAATAAATATTCATGCACCCAGTGAAAGTGCTCCAAAATACATGAAGCAAATATTAACTGAATTAAAAGGGACAATAGTAGTAGGAGACTTTAACACTCCACTTTCAAAGAGGGACAGGTCAACTGGAAAAAAAATCAACAAAGATACAGAAGAACTCAAAAATACAATCAACCAACTCAACCTCATAGACATACAGAGCATTCCACCCAACAAAAGCACAATTCACATTTTTCTCCAGGGCAAATGGATCCTTCTCCAGAATAGATCATATGTTAGGATATAAAACAAGCCTCTATAAATTCAAAAGCATTGAAATACTACAAAGCATCTTCTTGGAAAATAATGCTATAAAATTAGAAATTAATAATAGGAAGAGCAAAGAAAAAACATTAAACATGGAAGCTGAACATTTCACTACTCAAAAACTACTGGATAATAGAGCAAATAAAAACTGAAATAAAAAAATTCCTAGAAACAAACAAGAATGAAGATACATCATACCAAAACCTATGGGACACAGCAAAAGCAGTACTCAGAGGACAGTTTATAGCAATAAATGCATACATCAA
>NW_006921865.1:3763553-3771990 GCF_000298275.1 Orycteropus afer afer | reverse complement strand
ACATAATAAAAGGCTTATATGCAAAGCAGATGGCCAACATCATTATTAATGGAAAAAGACTCAAGGCATTCCCATTATGAATGGGAACCAGACAGAGATGCCTTCTATCACCACTTCTATTTAACATTGTATTGGAAGTCCTGGCCAGGACAATAAGGCAAGAAGTAGAAATAAAAGGCATACAAATAGGGAAAGAGGAAGTAAAACTATCTCTATTTGTGGACTATATATATATGATCCTTTACATAGAAAACCAAAGGGACTCAATAAAAAAACACTGAAACTATTTAATAGAGAGGTTCAGCCAAGTGGCAGGATATAAGGTCAACATACAAAAATCAGTTGGATTCCTCTACACCAACAAAGAGTCCTCTGATAAAGAAATAAGGGGAACAATACCACTTACAATAACTACTAAAAAGATAAAAATACGTGGGAATAAACCTACAGAGACACAAAAAGCCTATACAAAGAAAACTATAAAATACCAGAGACACGAAAAACCTATACAAAGAAAACTATAAAACACTACTACAAGAGACAACTACGGCACTACATAAATGGAAGAACCTACCTTGTTTGTGGATAGGTAGGCTGAATATTGTGAAAATATCAATATTACCTAAAGCAATCTACACATTTAATACAATCTCAATCCAGATACCAATAAAATTTTTTAAGGACAGGAAAAACCAATTACTAACTTCATATGGAAAGGAAAGAGACCTCGGATAAGCAGAGCACTTCTGAAGAAGAAGAACAAAGTGTGAGGTCTCACACTCCCAGATCTTAAGACCTACTATACAGCCACAGTAGTCAAAACAGCATGGTTCGGGTACAGTGATAGACAGATAGACCAGTGGAACAGAATCAAAAGTCCAGATATAAATCCATCCATCTGTGGACAGCTGATCTTTGACAAAGGTCCAAAACCCATTAAATGGGGAAGAGACAGCCTATTTAACAAATGGTGTTGGCAAAACTTGATATCCACTTGCAGAAAAATGAAACAAGACCCATACCTCACCCCATACACAAAAACAAACTCAAGCTGGATCAAAGACTTAAATGTAAAACCCAAAACTATAAAATTCATCAAAGATAAAATAGGGGCAAATCTGAGGGTCCTAATTTATGGTATAAATACACTATCAAGTATAACCCAGAATGCACAGGATGTAGAACAGAAGTTAGAAGACTGGGACCTTTTAAAAATTAAATTCTTATGCACATCAAAAGACTTTGTCAAAAGGGTAAAAAGAGAACCTACAGATTGGGAGAAAATATTTGCCTATGACATGTCTGATAAAGGACTTATCTCCAAAATCTATAGAAAACTTCAACACTTCCACACTAAAAAGACCAATTCACAAATGGCCAAAAGACTTGAATAGACACTTCACCAAAGATGATATACCAGCGGCCAACAAACACATGAGAAACTGCTTACGATCATTAGTCGTTGTTGTTGCTGTCGTCGTTGTTATGTGCCATCGAGTCTGACCCAATTCATAGAGACCACTCCTGGGGTTTCTGAGGCAGTATCACTATGGAAGTAGATTGTCCCATCTTCAAAACAACAATGAGCTAATATCTCACCCCAACAATAATAGCAAAGTTCAACAGGTCAGGAAATAACAAATGCTGGCGAGGTTGCAGAGATTGGAACTCTTGTGCACTGCTGGTGGGATTGTAAAATGGTACAACCATTGTGGCACATGGTATGGTGTTTCCTTAAAACACTGAAAATAGAAATATGATTTGATCCAGCAATTCCATTACTAGGAATATATCCTACAGAGGTGAGAGACAGCGCATAAACAGACATATGTACACCTATGTTCATCGCAGCACAATTCACTATAGCGAAGAGATGGAAACAACCTAAATGTCCATCAATGGATGAGTGGATAACCAAATTATGGTACATGCACACAATGGAATACTATGCTACATTAAAGAACAATGAGGGATATGCGAATCATCTCACAATGTGGATGAACCTGGAGGACATTATGCTGAATGAAATAAGTCAATTGAAATAAGTCAATTGTAGAAGGACAAGTACTGTATGAGCCCATTAGTGTAAAAAGACAAAGTAGGGTTTGGTTGTGAAAGGGGACTCACATTGTAGGATACCAGGGTGGGGAGGGAAGGGGAGGGATTAATTTCAGGCTAGTTGGGGCCCACACTCTGACGTGGGTAAGGGGAGGGATATATGGAAAGAGTCTGAGATCACCATGATAACATTAGGAAAAGGGAGGACACTGAATTGTGCATATAGGAGATAGACAACAGAGGCTAATACCAACCAGTGTGCCCACAATACTGCATTACCATTAACACCAAACACCAGGCTACAGATAAACACATAACACCTGAGAGGACCAGATGGGGGTCAGTGAACTGGAATATACTCAAGAGCAAGGATAGATTCAGCGCAGGCCAATCTTGCACAGATACCAGTGATACAAAATACCTGCAATACTTACAGAAACAATAGAAGACAGACACAGAACAATCCCTCACAGACACCCAGACACTGTGGGAGAGAGATCCAAGAGATCTACTGTCTTAGGACCATAGTACTGGGGGACACTAGACTCAATTGGCACAACAAAATACATAAAAGCCTTGTTCCTCATCCTACATTGGTGAGTAGCAACTGGGATCCTAAAAGCTTTCAAGCAGCTATCTAAGATGCACCTAATGGTCTCCTAGCATTGGAAGCAAAGAAGAGTACAAAAAAACAAGGGCATTTGGAAACAATCAACCCTAGGACATGATGGCCTTTGAGACCAGAAGAACTGGATGGTGTCTGGCTACCAATGCCAACCACTCAGGAAAGGATCAAATCTGGAGATCCTGGATAGAGTGGGAAGAAAAATGTGGAACAAAATCCAAAAAACTCAATAATGACCAGAATTACTGATTGGATGGAGTCTAGTGAGACCCCCAATATGGCCCTGGAATACATTCTGCAACTGGAATAAAACTCATTCCCAGGGCCTGTCTCTCAGCCCAACAGTTAACAAGATGTACATGCAGACCACTCAACCTAGGGTGAAGCACCCATCTACTCTATGGAAATACATCTCTTGGAGCAATAGACCACGGGGCACCAGAGGGGCAACATTCACATGGAGGTAATGCAGGACAAACAGGAGTGCATAACTTATGAGGGACACAGGGGAGGGTTACTGGGCAAGGAGAGGAGGAGACTGGGTTAGGGTTGAGCATGGTAAATGGGGAGTGAAATTAAATGTACACATAACATTGAATGTAAAACAAACTCTTAAAATAAATATAAAATATAAAGTAGCTCTCTGTAGGATTTAGCAACTAAAAAAACCCATAAATCAAACAGATTTCTTTTTAGGATCTCATGAGGCTATAGTGCCAAATTTTGATTACATAAATTTGGGTTAGGTGTCACTGCCAACACATATCCCATGTTTTGCAGATCCTTCTAGGACAATGGGGACTAGCATAACAAAATACATATTTACATAACCCAACCATAAGGAAATTTTTTCCAGGTCCCCAATAGAGGTTAAATAAACTTTACATTAAAACCATTTGTATCAAAGGTAGAAAGGAGAAGAAATAGCATTTACTGAGCTGCTACAGGTTGCTAGGCTGTACTTTACTTATTTATGTGTTTCAGCACTGAATCCTCTCAGCTCTATTAGGTGAATGCTATTATCATTTTTCTGAGGCACAAAGAGATTAATTTTTCCAAGGCCCTCCAGTTACTAACTGATAGTGTTGACTCTGACTGACTCTAAAGTCCATATGCTTTCCACCACAAAACACTGTTTTACTTACTAAACTTGAGAGTGAATACAGAAAAGTTTAGGGTAAAAATGATAAGCACAGTATGTCATTGCTCCATTTGACTTTGCTCCAAACCCTACCCATCCTTCAAAGGTTAAATCAAATGCAACTCCATTCATTTCTTCTTTTTCACTGACTCACTTGTCAGAAGAGATCTCTTCTTGCTGACACAGTCCCAATACTTGTTTCAGTCTGACCAAATCATAAATCTCTCATGTTCACAGTGTAGTGGTAAACATCATAGAGTCCTATCTTAGAGACACAGATTTCTTACAACTGTGTCTTTAGTCAACTGATCAAATGTCCAGGGTCCTCCTGGTCCAAACTGAGTGAATAAGGACCCAGGAATATTGGCAATATCTGTGTATATCCTTTAATCCTATTCCCCTCGCCAAAAAAATGGAAAGGAAAATTTGTTCAAAATAATATAATTGGATAAATCTAATACTTATGTCTCTGTGCTTCTAGAATTGATCTTCAAGTTTGTTCCATAGCCTATCATATTTATCTATTCAAACAGCCCCAGAACGGGGCCACAGCATGAGGCAGTATTGGGTCCCAATCCATGTGGAGAATGCAGGGCAGGCAGCAGGGCCAGAGAAGGAATGGTAGCAGGGGCAGTCTAGGAAAACAGGGCTTCAAATTGTTTTGTAGTTTCTGAGTGTGGGTAGATGTCCAGGAACAGAAAGGAATGGAGAATTGACATAGAACACATGTATCAGAAATACCTAGAGAGTGAGGACCATCAGGATGATGAACATCTCATCTCAGAAGATGATTATATGAGCAAAGACACTGCAGTTCAGATTCACTCTTCTCAACCCCACCACCACCACCATCACCAAAGCCTAACTACAATGTAAACCTCAGAATACAGGTCCAATACTAGGATGAAGGAGGAAGGAAACTCCAAATTGACAGAGATGATGGGTCTGCTAGAGAAGTGGAATTGGTTTGAAGTAAAACTTTTCTTCAAAAGGAAAATGAAAACACATATTGCATTTATTGTGTTCTGGTTAAGTACCGCTTGACTGCTAACTGAACGGTAGGTGCTTCAAATCCATCAGTAGCTCAACAGGTGAAAGATCTGGCAACAAGATTTTGTAAAGATTGTTGTTATTGTTGTTGTTAGGTGCCCTCGAGTCAGCTCTGTCTCGTAGCCACCCTGTTTACAACAGAATGAAACTCTGCCCAGTTCTGTGCCAGCCTCACAATCCTTGTTATATCTGAGCTCATTGTTGTAGCCACTGTGTCAATCCATCTCATTGAGGAACTTTCTCTTTTTTGCTGACACTCCACTTTACCAAATATGATATCCTTCTCCAAGGAATGTCCTCTAACAACATGATCAAAATAGATGAGACCAAGTCTGTCCATTCTCACTTCCAACAAGCACTCAGGCTGTACTTCTTCCAGGACAGATGTTAGATCTTCCGGCAATCCATGATACTTACGGTATTCTTTGCCAACACAGCTCAAAAGCATCAACTCTTCTTTGATCTTCCTTATTCACTGTCCAGCTTTCACAGGCATATGAGGCAATTGAAAACACCATGGCTTGTGTTAGGCACACCTTAGTTTTCAAAGAGATATCTTTGATCTTCAGCACCTTAAAGATGTCTTTTGCAGCAGATTTGTCTAGTGCAATACGATGTCTGATTTCTTGACTGCTGCTTCCATTGATGTTGATTGTGCAAATAAGTAATATGAAATCTTTGACAACTTCAAACCTTTCTCCATTTACCATGATTGTGGGGGTTACATTTGTGTGTCAACTTGGCTGGGCCTGGTTGAGTGGTTGGGCAGCTGGTGGTAGTTATTTCCTATGATGAGACTGGCAATCAGCTCTATAGTAGGATCTACCACAAGCAGCTGAGTAGCTGCTTTGGGTATGTGGTCTGCTTCCCATATATAAGAAGCAGCTTTGGAAATGGTCTATAGCCTATGACACGCTTGGACCTTGCATGTAGCCGTGTCATTGTTCAGCAGCCTGCCATGCTCTGACGACCTTGGGACTTACAATGGACTTAAATTAATGGCCTTCCATGTGGTTTGATAACATCGGGACTGTGCCTTTTTACTTGTCAACCTTGGGCTTGGCAGCCTTAGCAGCCAGAAGCTGTCTGCGTGAAGAAAAGCCTGTAGCTTCAGTGCACTGGGAGGGAAACAAAGCTGAAGCCCAAGGCTGAGAGGCTTTCATACAGCCCCTAGAGCCTGGCACTTTGGACTTGGACTTCTAACCTCCCAAACTGTAAGACAATAAACTCCTGTTTGTTAAGGCCATCTCATGTGTGGTATTTTCTTGTCAGAGCAGCACTAGGTAACCAGAACAGAATTTGGTACCAAGAGAGTGGGGTAATGCTCTGACAGATACCTAAAATGTGGAAACAGGAGTGGAGTGGGTCCTTGGCCCAAGACCCTGGGAGAGAGACCCCAGCATACAGCATGAGAGATGGCAGTAGCAAAGCCCAGAGACCGGCATTGAACACCAACAGGCTTACCAACCCATGGAAGAGAAAACTGGGTGCCATTGGGTTGGCGGCTTCCTGGCGGAGTGGGTTGCCTTTGGGCATTAATTGGTAAAAGAGACCGGCATGAGATGGAATAGTAGGTTGGCCAGCCCATGGACCAAGAAAGCTGAATGCTTTTTGGGCAGAAAGTTTTCCAGTGGAGTGGGTTGTCTTAGGCATTAATCGGCAGAAGCAGAGAGACCAAGGAAATGGAAGCAGAGCTGCCTCAGCCTGACAGGGTAGAACCATGGCCTTTGAGGGTGGAACCACCATAGCCCCCTAGGTTTCAAAGAGCCAGACCTTCACCAACTTGGTTCTGGAGTGTGGGGCTGCTCATTCATGTGAGTCAGTGGGATGGAGCCATAGCTGCTGCCCAAGAGTGAGGGGGTGGGGCTGCCATGCCCAAGAGGGAGAGGAACGGGGCCCACCAGGCCAAGGGGGTGAGGTCACCACTCAGGAACTAGGGGACTGGAGCCACCCAGTGGAGGAGACCTGTACAGATACCACCCACTGAAGATCTGTACAGGTGCCAAGTTGAAAAGGGGCAGAATTGTAGTGGTTATGTTTGTGTGTCAACTTGGCTGGGCCTGACTGAGTGGCTGGGCAGCTGGTGGTGGTTATTCCCCAATGTGAGACTGGCAATCAACTCCATGATGGGATCTACCACAAGCAACTGAGTAGCTGCCTTTGGAACATGGTCTTCTTCCTGTATATAAGAAGCCTTGGGGATAGTCTCTAACTTATGGCACACTGGATCCTGCATGTGGCTACTGTTGTATATGTGATGTGCTTTCCATATGTAAGTAACAGCTTTGGGAATGATCTCCAGCTTGTGGCACATTTGAATCCTGCATGTAGCCATGTTGTTCAGTAGCCTGCCATGCTCTGCCAACCTTGGGACTTACAATGGACTTGAATTAATGGCCTGCCATGTGGTTTGATAACATCGGGACTGTGCCATTTTATTTGTTGACCTTAGGCTTGTCAGCCTCAGCAGCCAATAGCTGCCTGAGTGAAGAGGTGTCTTTAGCTTCAGTGGGCCGGGAGCAAGAGGCAGAGCTAAAGGCCAAGACTGAGGGGCTTTCACCCAGCCCCTAGGGCCTGACACTTTGAACTTGGACTTAAAGCCTCTAAACTGTAAGAGAATAAACTCCTGTTTGTTAAAGCCATCCCATTTGTGGTATATTCCTGTCAGAGTAGCACTAAGTAACCAGAACAATGATGCTGCTTGTCGGTCCAGTTGTGTGCATTTTCTTTTTCTTTATGTTGAGGTACAATCCATACTGCAGACTGTAGTCCTTCATATTCATCAATAAGTGCTTCAAGTCATCTTCACTTGAAGCAAGCAAGGTTGTGTCATTTGCATATCTCAGGTTGTTAATGAGTCTTCCTCTAATCCTGACACAGAGTTCTTCTTCATATAGTCAAGCTTCTCAGATTATTTGCTCAGCATACAGATTGAACAAACATGGTGAAAAGATACAACCATGACTCACTCCCCTCCTCATTTTAAACCATGCAGCATCCCCTTGTTCTGTTTGAACAGCAGCCTCCTGATCTATGAATAGGTTCATCATGTGCACAATTGTGTTCTGGAATCCCCATTCTTCACAATGTTATCCATAATTTGTTAAAATCCACACAGTCAAATGCTTTTGCATAGTTAATAGAACACAACTAAACACCTTTCTGGTAATCTTTGCTTTCAGCCAAGATCCATCTGACATCAACAATAATATCGCTTCACCCCAAGTCATCTTTTGAATCCAGGTTGCATTTCTGGAAGTTCGCTGTCAATATACAGCTGCAACCATTTTTGAATTATCTTCAGAAAGATTTTATTTGCATGTGATATTAATGATTGTTGTTGTTGTTGCTGTTAGGTGCTGTCAAGTTGTGTCTGACTCATAGTGACCCTATGCACAGCAGAACAAAACACTGCCCAGTCCCAGCTCCATGATCCTTGTTATACTTGAGGCCAGAGTTGCAGCCATTGTGTCAATTTATGCCTCTTTCGTCGACCCACCACCTTACCAAGTATGACATCCTTCTCCAGGGAATGGTCCCTTCTGACAACATGACCAAAGTAG
>NW_006921865.1:3750364-3762521 GCF_000298275.1 Orycteropus afer afer | reverse complement strand
CATACTGCAGACTGTATTCTTCAATCTTCATCAGTAAGTGCCTCAAGTCATCCTCACTTTCAGCAAGCAGATATTAATGATATTGTTCAATAATTTCCACATTCTGTGGGATCACCTTTCTTTGGAATGGGTAAAAATACAGATCTGTTCCAGTCATTTGGCCAGGTAGTGGTCCTCCAGATTTCTTGACATAGACAAGTAAGTACCTCCAGTGCAGCATCCATTTGTTGAAACATCTCAGTGGTTATTCCATCAATTCCTGGAGCCTTGTTTATCACCAAATCCTTCAGTGCAGCTTTGACTTCTTCCCTCATTGGTTCTTGATCATATGCCACCTCCAGAAATAGATGCATCTTGACCAATCCTTTTTGGACAGTGACTCTGTATATTCCTTCTACCTTCTTTTGATGCTTTCTGCATCATTCAATATTTTTCCCACAGAATCCTTCAATATTGTAACTCAGGGCTTGAATTTTTCTTCAGTTCTTTCAGCTTAAAAAATACCAAGTGTGTTCTTCCCTTTTGGTTTTCTAACTCAAGTTCATTGCATATTGCATTATAATAGACTTTGTCTTCTCAATCTTCTCTTTGAAATCTTCTATTCTGCTCTTTTATTTAGTAATTTCTTTCATTTGCTGTTCAAGAGCAAGTTTCAGAGTCTCTTCTGACATCCATTTTGATCTTTTTTCCTTTCTTGTCTTTTTAATGACCTTTTATTTCTTCATGTATGATGTTCTTGATGTCATCCCACAATTCATCTGGTTGCTGGTCATTAGTGTCCAATGAGTCAAATCTATTCTTCAGATGGTCTCTAAAATCAAGGTCATATTTTGGCTCTGGTGGACTTGTTTTAATTGTCTTAAGTTTCAACTTGAACTGCCATATGAGCAGCTGATGGTCTTTTCTGTTCCACAGTCAGCTACTGGCCTTATTTTGGCTGAAAATATTGAGCTTCTCCATCCCCTCTTTCCACAGATGTAGTCGATCTGATTCCTGTATATTCCACCTGGTGACATCCACGACTGTAGCTGCCATTTATGTTGTTGAAAAAGATATTTGCAATGAATAAGTCATTGGTCTTGCAAAATTCTATCATGCGATCTCTAGCATTATTTCTATCACCAAGGCCATATTTTCCAACTACCGATGATTCTTCTTTTTTTCCAACTTTTGCATTCCAATCACTAGTAAAAATCAACACATCTTAATTGCATGTTTGGTCAATTTTAGACTACAGAAGTTAGTAAAATCTTCAGTTTTGTCCTCTTTGGCTTTGGTGGTAGATGAGTAAATTTGAATAATAGTAGTATTATCTATTCTTTCTTGTATGCATATGGATATTATCCTATCACAAATAGCATTGTACTTCAAGGTAGATATTGAAACATTCTTTGTGATGATGTTTGCCACATCATTTATCTTCAATTTGCCATTCCCGGCATAGTAGATCATATGGTTGTCTGATTCAAAATGGCCAAATCCAATCCATTTCAGCTCACTAATGCCTAGGATATCAATCTTTGTGCATTCTATTATTTCATTTTTGACAACTTCCAATTTTCCTAGATTCATACTTTGCACATTCCATGTTCTGATTATTATTGTATGTTTGCAGCTGTTTTTTCCCATTGTGAGTCATGCCACATCAGCAAATGGAGGTTCTGAAAGCTTTACTCCATCCACATCATTAAGGTCAAGTATCTGGTAGCATAATGCCTAAGGCACTTGACTGCTAACCAGAAGGCTGATGGTTCAAACCCATCAGCCACTCCTCAGAAGGAAGGTTGGGCAATCTACTTCCATAGTGATGCTGCCTCAGAAACCCAAGGAGGGGTCGCTATGAGTCAGGGCCGACTCGATGGCACATAACAACAACATACTTTGAGGAGGTAGCTCTTCCCTCGTCATGCTTTGAGTGCCTCACCGTACGTGAGGGACTCAACTTCTGGCACTGTATCAGACAATATTTCAGGGTTATTATTAAATACCAGGCAGTGTTTTGTTACTATTCATAAGGTTTTCACTGGCCAATTTTTTGAGACGTGGATGGCCCCTTCCATCTCCAAATATGTCTTAGTTTGGAAGCTCTGCTGAAACCTGTCCACCATTACTGACCCTGCTGATAGTTGAATATCAGAAGTATAGCCTCCTGCCTCACAGCAACATGCAAGCCACCACAATATTACAGACTGACAGACAAATAATGTTAAGATTACAACCTACAAAATCCTATAGAGCAGTTCTACTTTGTCACATGGAGTGATTAGGAGTTGAAATTGACTCAATGGTACCCAATAACAATAACAACAGATGCTCTGTTAGGATTCTGAGTGGCACAATCAGTGATTGGCTACTTGTTTTGGTTCCCTACTGCAGCTCTAACTGAAATACCACAAGAGGAATGGCTTTAACAAGAGTTTATTCTCTTACAGTTTTCGAGGTTAGAAGTCTGAGTTCAAAGTGCCAGCCCACTAAAGCTAGAGGCATATCTTCACTCAGGCAGCTACTGGCATCTGAGGCTAACAAACCCAAAGTCAAAAAATAAAACGGCACAGTCCCAATACTATAAAACCATGTGGCAGGCCGTTTATTCAAGTCCAGTTAACAGTCCCAAGATCAGCAGACAACATGGCAGGCTGTTGAATAACAACTTTGCTACATGCAGTATTCTACTGTGCCAAAAGTTGGAGACTTTCCTCAAAGTTGCTTCTTATATACTGGAAGCAGCCCAAATCCCTAAAGCCACTACTCATCTGCTCCAGAAGATTCCACCCTGGAGTTAATTACCAATCTCACCATAGGGAATAACTACTTCTAGCTGCCCAGCCACTCAAAACAAGGCACAGCCAAGCTGATACATAACCTTAACTACCACACTATTCAATTAAAGGTTGATAGTATCAACCCACCTAGCAGCTTCATGAAGGAAAGGCCCAGTGGTCTGCTTCCATAAAGATTACAGCCAGAGAACCCTATGAATCAGTTCTACTCTATAATACATGGAGTTGCCGTGAGTTGGGGTCCACTCAGTGGCAGCCAACCAAATAATAATTCAGCTAATCCTCAGAAAAAGCTTTTAATTTTATTGCCAGTTTACAAATGGGCAGACAGAGACATTATACAGAAGAAGAAACAAAGTTAAATAATTTGCACAATGTCAGATAGCAAATAAGTGGCAAATTTAGAATTTGAGCTCAGGTAGTATCACTATTTCTTACTAGCATAACTAATAATAAACTACTTAATTGCCACCTTTTGCACATATTAACTCATAGCACTATTTGCCTGACATTGACAGTGATTCCCAGCCCATTAACCTGAAAAAAAAAAAAAAAAGGAATCTATAGTAGTAAATAGGGTCATGGAAACACTAATGACAATAGGTTGGTGAGTTATTTTGTCCCTTCTAAATGAATTAATTTAGTCAGGAGCATACTCATGAGTTATGAAGCATTCACTAGGCAATTCACCATGCAATAAAAATGCACGTTATTGATATCTTCAGTACTGTTTTATAATAACTGTAATTCATCTATTTTATTTTTTAAAAATTATATAAAAAGAAAGTCTTCATAGTATACCAATAATTATGTTAACCTTTCAACCTAGGATATTTAGCAATGCACTTTTATTTTCTTTTTTGACAAGAAAACTGTGTTTTTAATTAAAGCTCTATTTCTCAAATCAAGATGCTTTAGCTCTTGCCATTGACCACCTCTCTTTTAAAAGGAAAGGAAGAAAAAGATACAACTTCAGAGTCCTGCATCTTTTTTTGCATGTATATTAAAGAAACAATCCAAATGGAAATGAATTTTTTGACTCATTAGTATCTTTGGCAAAATTAGAACTAACAAGAATTAAATATTTGTTCTTCATAGCCATAACAAACACTAAAATAATGTTTCATTGTCACTACATTGAGTTAAGATTGCTTTAATTGCCCAAAAACATAAAGCTTAAATTAACCTTATATATTTTAAAACTCTCATTCCCATTATCTCTTTCTTGACATTTCTGTGGCTAATGATGCACAAGGATAATATTCCTTACACAAACTAAAATATAAATATGCAAGAATTTCATTACAAATCAGTTGGTTGGGCTGTAGATTAGGTCATTATTTAAGTTAAACCATGTGCCCCATACAGAGCACAATGGACACCACATTTCAATACCTATAACTCAATCACTTAGCTTAGAGCCTTGATTTGTCGATGAATGGCACCACCAGTTTGCTGATGGACAAGGAATAAAGTTGATAGGCAAGGAAGAAAGAAGAGCAAGAAGAGAGGAGGTTCCAAGATGGTGGACTAGGCATATACACTTTCCAGACTGCAATAAAGACTCAAGAAACAAGAGAAAGAGCTACGGATGACAATCTTGGATACCAGAGCTTCAAGGGAAAGAATAAAAAAAGTACATCAAATACCAATCAAAGGAAAAAAACAAAACAAAACCCACTGCCATTGAGTCAATTCTGGTTCATAGTGACCCTAT
This sequence comes from Orycteropus afer afer, assembly GCF_000298275.1. Taxonomy (NCBI): domain Eukaryota; kingdom Metazoa; phylum Chordata; class Mammalia; order Tubulidentata; family Orycteropodidae; genus Orycteropus; species Orycteropus afer. The sequence goes on along the minus strand of NW_006921865.1, from coordinate 3,758,024 downwards.
AGAACAGAATAGAACTGCCCCATGACAGTTTTAATACTGTAAATCTTTATGGAAGCAGACTGCCTCATTGTTCTCCTGCTAAGCAGCTGATGGGTTCAGACCAACAATCTTTTGGTTTACAGCCCAATGCCTTAACCACAGCACCACTAGAGTTCCTCTGAGAAGAAAAGACTGAATGAAAACAGTGAACAGGGAGCAGTAAACTGCCAAACAGCACAGAATGGCCATTTTGAGTTATTGCAAGCAGCTTTCATTTCAGAGAAGAACCAGAGAACTGGCTCCATTGTCCAGGACTGCACCAGTGCCCACTTTAATGATCAGGAGACCAGAAAGAAGTGTCCTCCTCCCTTACCTTGTACAACCCCTGGTGATGAGAAGCACACTCTTCCCACTCCCATCCACACAGTGGCTCCTTAAACTACCCCTATTGCCAATGCTGTGCTGCTTTTTTTCTTTTCTTCTTTTTCTTTATCTTACTGCCTAGTTCTTTGGTCTCCCCCTTACCTCTTTTCTTCTATTACTTTCCTCCTTTTTGTGTGTTTACTTCTTCCTTGCCCTTTTTTTTCTTTTCTTTTTTTTTTTTTCAATGGATCCTGAAGAGCCAAAACCCTTTCTCAGCTGCCCATGCCACAGTTAGTTAGCAGTGACTGTTCCTGCTCCTCTCTCATTGGACATGTATCCTCGGAGTGAACGCCGCATTCCTGTGCATCCATGTTTGGTGTCTGACACTTTTGTCAGTGCTGTGCTGCTGTATTTGTCTTTCTCTTTTTTTTTTATTTCTTTTTTCCTTCTTTTTAGTTCTTCACTCTTCTCTCTTTTCTTTTCCTCTTGTCTTCTCTATCAGTTCTTCCTCTTCATCTCTTCTTTATTTTTTTCTCCACATCCTTCTCCATGGTCAGTAGCACCTGCCCTATCCCTCCATGGGCTACAATATGAGATAGCTCTGCCTGCATTCCTGCTGTAATGTTTGATGGCTGACACTTTAACGACTTATTTTTTTCTCTTTTTTTCTTTTTCTTTCTTCCCTTGTTCTCAGTCCTTCCCTTTTTCCTCCCTTCCCCTTTTTGCTCAGTTTCTATTTTTTCTTTTTCTTCCCCTTTTGCACACCTTTATTTCTCTTCTTTTTCATTGTCTTCTTCTTTTTTTTTTTTTTTTTTTGATCTGGCTGAGTGAGTACCTCATCCACTACAACTTCCATGTTCAGTAGTACTACCCCTGACCTTCCATATTTTGTGTTCTTGTGGAGCAAGTATCACATTTCCACTGCAGTTATGTTTGGCAACTACCACTTGTGCCATTACTATGCTGTATTTATTTTATGATTTTGGTTTTCTTCTTTTTCTTTTTCTTCCTTCTAAGGTCTTGGCCTTTCATTCGTCTCTCTCATTGTATTTTTTATTTCTTTATATTAACTTCTCACCTCCCTGCTTTTTTTTTTTTCTTTCTGCCTTTCCTCAGCCATTTAGTGCCAATGATACTACCCAGGCATACCCACCCCCATCTGCTACCCTGTCACTGGGTGAGCACCACCACCCACTCCAGTACTACTAGATGTATAACAGATAGTGGCCAACAGCTGCCCAGCATGCCCTCAGCCACTCTGTATGATCAGTGATCAGAGACTTATGCCCACACTCCCACCTGCTGCCAAATCCACCCAGAGACAAGTGATGAGCATCCCCGTGCTGCAAAATTAGCAACCAAAGTAACATGCACTGTTGCCCAGATATAGTAAAATAGAACAAAGCAAATATCAGGGTGAAGCAAACTAACATGCAATTAAAAAATGAATACAATAACACAAAATGTCTCAGAGACAACTTCATATCACACAAAAATAACAGGACATGATGGCTAACACAAGTGGCCAAAATATATGGTGGCAAAATCTTCCAGAGGAAGAAATACTATTGGAACTACCTGATGAAGAATTCAAAATAATTGTATTTAAGTACCTTCAATGGATTGAGAGAAAGCTCAAGGAAACCACCAAAATTAAGGAAAGCACAGACAAAACTCTAGAAGAATTCCAAAAAACAATACAAGAACAAATTGAGAAAATAAATGGAAAATTAGAAACTATACAAAAAGAGCAATTAGAAATATAGAAGACTCATACTAAAATTTCAGAAATAGATAACACATTGGTAGGCCAAAGGAGTAGAATTGAATCAACGGAATACAGATTGGCAAGATTGAAAACAAATCTCTCGACATTAATCTGTTAGAGGAACAATCAGAAAAGAAAAAAGGAAATATGAAGAAAGTCTAACAATCATGTGGAACACCATCAAGAGGAATACCTTATGTGTGATTAGAATTCCAGAACAGGAATAAACAAAAACAAGCACTGAGAAGTTTTTTAAAATTTGTTGGAAGAAAATTGCCCTAATATCATGAAAGATGAGAAAATATGCACTCATGAAGCTCAATGGATCATATTAGAATAAACCCCAAAAGAAAATCACCAAGCTATATGATAATCAAACTTTCTAAAACCAGAGATTAAGAAAAAACCCTGAAAGCAGCTTGGAAGAAAATGAAAAGTCACCTATAAGGAAGAACTAATAAGACTAAGCTCTGATTTCTCAGGAAATCCATGCAGGCAAGAAGGCACTGGGATGACATATATAAAACACTGAAATTTAAAAAAAAAAAAAATAGTCAACCAAGAATTACATATGCAGCAAAATTGCCTCTCAAATGCAATGGCGAAATTAGGTCATTCACAGATAAAAATAAATGAAGATAATTTGCAAAAAACAGATCAACCTTATAAGAAATGCTAAAGGGAGTCCTTTGGACACAGAGCTAACAATGGCAGACAACAACAGGAGATTAAAACACATGGAAACATAACTTAGAAATCAACCCAGATATAGAAGAATTAAAAATAAAATAAACCTACAAGACTGAAAATAAGGAACTAGAGATGTTAATTTGTAAACCACGGTAAGCACAAAGCAAAAAGAGGGAATAAATGATATAGTTCCACAACTTCCAAATGGAGAAGAAATCAAGACAATATCAAGATAGAGCAGGCTACTTGAAACTTAGAAAGAAAATAATAAATTACAGGGTAACCTCAAAGAAAATTGATAAACCTTCTCAACAAAATAAAAAAAAAAGAAGAAAATCATAAAGTCTCAGTAAACACTAAAACAATAGCAATGAAGGATATAAGAAAATCCATAAGCAAAATCAATTCAGCACAGAAAAATATATTGAACAAGGAAACCATCAGCATCATTAAAAAAAAAAAATGAATAGCAAAATGACAGCAGTAAAATCATACCTATTGATAATTACAATTACACTGAGTGTAAATGGGTTAAATGCACCATTCAAGAGACAAAGATAGCAGAATGGATAAGAAAACATGACCCACCAATGCTATCTATAAGAAACACACCTTAGACACAAAGACAAAAAAATAAGGTAAAAATCAAAGACTGGAAAAAAAAATGTCAAGTAAATGACAACCAAAAAAGAGCAGGAGTGGCAATATTAATTTCTGATAAAATATCCTTTAAGGCAAAAATCAGCAAAAGAGACAAAGAGAACATTACATAATGATTAAAGGGTCAATTGAATAAGAGGACATAACCATAATAAATATCTATGGAGCTAATTAAGGTGCCCCAAAATACATAAATCAAACTTTAACAGAAGTGAAAAGTAGACAACTCCACAGTAATAGTGAAAGACATTAACAGACCACAGTCATGACAGACAGAACATCTAGAAGAAACGTAACAAAGATACTAAAGATGGAAACAAGATAAGCAACCAACTAAACCACATAGATATATATATAACACTTTACCCCACAATAGCACAATAGACATTCTTTGCCAATGCACATGGAACTTTCTCCAGAATAGATCATATGATAGGCCACAAAGCAAGCCTCAATAAATTTAAAAATGTCAAAATGCTACAAAGCATTCTTCTTAGATCACAATGCCATACAATTAGAAATGAACAACAGGAAGAGCAAGGGAAAAAAATCAAATACATGGAAACTGAGTAACACAGTTTATAGAAATAAATGCACACATCAAAAAAGAACAAAGAACAAAAATCACCATCTTAACCCAACATCTCCAACAAATAGGAAAATGATAGAAAAAAAAAAAATCCTCCAGTCACCAGAAAAAAGAAAATAACAAAGATTCAAGCAGAAATAAATGAAATAGATAATAGGGGGAAAAAAGAATCAACAAGTCTAAAAGTTGAGTCTTTGAAAAGATTAATGAAATTGGCAAACCACTAATGAATTTAACAAAAAGAAAGAAGAAGATGTAAATAACATGAATAAAGAAAATAAAATAGGTGATGTCACAGGAGAATCTACTGAAACACACTACATACACAAACTAACACAATCTGAGGTAGAAAATTGGAAAATTGGGACGGCTCAATCAAAAAGGAAAAAATGGAACATATCATAAGGAAAAAAAAAAAAAGCCCTCCCAACTAAAACAATTCCTGGTCCAGATGGCTTCACCGGTGAATTCTACCAAACATTCAGACACAAATGTTACTCACTACTCAAAGTATTCAACAACATGGAAAAGGATGGAATACTCCCAAAGTCATTCTATGAAGCAAGCATAACCCTGATGCCAAAACCAGGCAAACACATCACTGAGGAAAAAAAAAAATTACAGAACAATATCCCTCATGAACATTGATGTAAAAATTCTCAACAAAATAATAGCCAATAGAATCCAACAATATATCAAAAAGATAATACACTATGACCAACCAAGATTCATACTGGTTATGCAAGGATGATCCAACATTAGAAAAACAATCAACATAATCCAGCACATAAACAAAACAAAGGAAAAGAACCACGTGATCATATCTTATGCAGAAAAGGCATTTGACAAAAAACAACACACACCTTTTATAAAAATGCTCAACAAAATCAGAATAGAAGGAAAATGCTTCAACATAAAATAAGGGCATTAATACAAAACCAATGGTCAATATTATTCTCAATGGGGAGGGCTGAAGGCATTCCCCTTACAAGTAGGTACTTGTAAGGATGCCCTTTAACACCACTCTTGTTCAATATTGTATTGAAAGTCCTAACAAGAGCAATAATGCAAAAAACGAAAATAAGAGGCATCCATATTGGTAAGGAAGAAGTAAAACTATCTCTATTTGCAGTTGACATAATTCTGGACATAGAAAACTTAAGAGAATCAAAAAGAAAATTACTGGAACTAATTGAAAGATTCAGCCAAGTGTGAGGATTCAAGGTCAACATACAAAAATCAGTTTGATTCATCTACACTAACAGAGAATGCTGAAAAATAAATCAGAAAAATAATACCAATCACAATAACCACCCAAAAGATGAAGTACTTATGAATAAATCTGACCAGAGACACAAAAGACCCATACAAAGAAAACTACAAAACACTAATACAAGAAACCAAAAAAGACCTACATAAATGGAAGATCATACCTTACCATGCTCATGGACATACACATCTAACTTTGTAAAAATGATAATACTAGCAACACAATCTACAGATAAAATGTCATCCTGATCCAGATTCCATCATCATTCTTTAAAGAGATGGAAAAACATAATATGGAAAGAAAAGAGACCCCAGATAAGCATAGCACTACTAAAGAAGAGGAACTAAGTAGGAGACGCTACACTCCTTGTTCTCAAAACCTACTATACACCCACAGTAGTAAAAACAACCTGGTATTGGTATAATGACAGACACATAGACCAGTGGAACAGAATTGAGAACTCAGAAGTAAATCCATCCATCTATGGTCAGCTGATCTTTGACAAAGGCCCACAAACCATTAAATATGGAAGAGATAGTCTCTTTAACAAATGATGCTGGCAAAACTGGATATCCATTTGCAGAAAAATGAAACAGGATCCACATTTCATACTGTATACAAAAACTAACTCAAGATGATCAAAGACCTAAATGTAAAACCTAAAGCCATAAAGATCATCAAAGAAAAAACAGGAGAAAACTTAGGGGTCCTAATATATGGCATAAATATACTATCAAACATAACTAAAAGTGTACAAGCAGCAGAAAACTAATTAAACTACTGGGACCTCCTAAAAATGAAACATTTGTACCATCAAAAGTCTTCACCAAAAAAGTAAAAAGGGAATGTACAGACTTGGAAAAAAATTTTGGCATCAGACAAGGGACTAGTTTCTAAACTTTATATTAAAAAAAAAAAAAAAACTTCAACATCAAAAAGACAAACAACCCAATTAAAAAATGGGCAGTGGAAAGGAACACACACTTCACCAAAGATGACTTTCAGGCAGCTAACAAACACATGAAGAAATGCTCATGAGCACTAGCCATTACCAAAAAATCCAAACCTATTGCCATCAAGTCAATTCTGATTCAGAGACATCCTATAGGACAGGGTAGAACTGTCACCTAAGGTTTCCAAGGCTGTAAGTATGTACAGAAACAGATTGCCTCAACTTTCTCCTGTAGAGCAGAATTCAAACTGTCGACCTTTTGGTTAGCAGCCAAATTTGTTAACCACTGCACCACCAGAGTTCCTAACATTAGCCATTAGAGAAAGGCAAATCAAAACAACAATTAGATATCATCTTACCCCAGCATTAACAGCAAAGTTAAAAAACACAGAAAACAGCAAATGCTAGCAAGGGTGTGGAGAGACTGGAGCACTCTTAACACTGCTGGTGGGACAGTAAAATGGTTACCACCACTGTGGAGAGTTAGTTGAAAACAGAAATACCATATCATCCAGCCATCTCAATACTAGTTATATATCCTAGAGAAATAAGAGCCATAACACAAACAGATATATGTATATCCATTTTCATTGCACCATTATTCATAATAGCAAAAAGATGGAAACAATCTAAGTGTCCATCAATAGATGAATGGTTAAACAAACTATGGTACATACACACAATGGAAGGTTATGCAACTCTAAAGAATAATGTAGAATCTGCAAAACACCACATAATATGGATGAACTTAAAGGACATTATGCTATTACATACACAATCCTGCAATAACAGTAATAACAATGAGCTATGAGTGGATACATAGATATTCAAGATGAACTGAGCTGGGAAGGTAAATGGACTATACTTACAATTATATATAGGTTTCACAGAGGATGTGTCTACTACCCATGTATTTATATGTGCTGCAAATATGTACATGAATATAATAGAGCACACAGGGGCAAAATTATGAAAACTTCTTAGCTATCACCTTGAGAGAATGAGTCTCTGGGCATGGGGGCTCAGAACTATAACCTCAGGGTCCACTAAGGTCAATTGGCATAACATAATCCACAAAGATAATATTCTACCTCTTACTTTGGTGAGTAGCAACTGGGGTATTAAGAGCTTGTGAGTGGCCATCTAGGGTACTCCTATTGGTCTCTCCCCATCTGGAACAAAGAAAGGTGAAGAAAATCAAAGATGCAAGGAAATAATTAGTCTAAAGGACTAATGGACTATAAGATATCACAGCCTTCATGATCCTGAGACCAGAAGTACTAAGTAGTACCCACCTACAACTGCTTCCCATTCTGAAAGGGATCACAATAGGATTTAGTGGGAGAAAATTATGGAAAACTCAGATGATTTAAAAGGAAAAAAAAAAAA
>NW_006921865.1:3733716-3748909 GCF_000298275.1 Orycteropus afer afer | reverse complement strand
GTCGGCCCCGACTCATAGCGACCCCTCCTTGGGTTTCCGAGGCAGTATCACTACGGAAGTAGGATTGCCCAACCTTCCTTCCGAGGAGTGGCTTAGATGTTCTTTTTTTCTTTTTATCATGAACACTTACAAAATGTCCACCGTGTGTGAGGTTATTTGATAGGTTCTGTGATAATCCCAACCCTTACAGAGCTCACAGTCTTGCTTAACAAATCTTCTTTTTTACTTTTCCAAAATAATACCCAAAAAATAATTGATTTTTAGAATTAATAAAATATCAAAATGTAATTTAACTATCATAAGTCTTTTTGTTCATATGTCCATAAAGAATTTAAGCTACCCATTTTTGTGTATATTTCTACCAAATTATTCTCTGAAATGCCCTTCTTTTTCTATGCCAGGCTCCTGTGTAGCAGTTTTCTCTAAAGTCAAACATTGTTATCTGAATTAACAAGCTGAATGATTTGATTGACATAGAGCAGGTAACATTTGTTAACAGAATTGGATAGGAGAACTGATTCCATCGAATTTCTCAACTTTCTCTTATACATTCATGCTGTTTGATTTAACATAATGAACAAAAGCTTCTTTTGTAATTTTTTTTTTAAAAAAAGCACCTAATGGAGGAAAATTATGAAGATAATTTGTTGAGGTAGCCATAACCGTTCTTAATATTTTTCAGATATGCTTGGAAACATCTTGCCAAATAATTGAATCTGGTACCTCCATAGCCCTTACCACTCATTTTGACAACAGAAGAATAGAATGGGCTTTGAAAATAGTGAACTATCTATGGTTTGCAATACAAGTTTTGTGAATTGGCACTTTTCACATGATGTACATAGTCTCCAGTTTCTCCCAGATAAAACTGGGATAATTTTGCTGATAGCTAATACTTATTGACCACTCTATACATCCTGAAACTGTTCTGAAAGCTTTGTATCAATTAACTCATTTAAGGTTGAGTTTATAGGATACAGACATTGTTATCCTTTTTCCCTGTTTCCATCAGTTTCCTACTTTTTGTTGTTTGTATGTTACAGAATTCACAGTTTGTATTTCAATCATCCTCATCAAAAAGGATTAAGCCCATGGACACCTAGGACATCTGTGATTTTTCCTCACTGTTTTCAATTTTTGTTAAATATTATTGTTCCTACCGTTGTGTCATCAGAATCATAAGGATGTTCTTCCTAGTACTTAATTCACAATATTACATCCCTTTGTGCTTAAAATACCCAAATGAGTCTCTATTCACCTATCTAAAGCAAAATTGATCTTACTCTGGTTTTTAATCTTTCTACATCTTAGTTTTAGAGTTTCTCCAACTTTCTCTTAGCTCTCTCTAACTCTCTTAGTATTTTTTTCTCCCAGCCTTAGGAAAGCAGCATTGTAAAATATAGTGCAAACTCTTCCTTATAGTCAAATATCAGGTTAGAACCTCAGTTCTTTTCCTCATGAGCTAGATGACTCTGGAAGAGTAACTTAACCTCTTATACTTGTTTCCTCATCAATAAAATGAAGAATTCTCATGATTACCATGATTAAATAAGATTACCACTTTAGCATGTTGAAAGTTCCTACAATACACATATGAATCAGGTATGTCTGAGAAATCAGTCACTGACCAGAAATATTTAGCTCTCACATTCTCCTGACCATTGTAGGTTAACAGCCCCTGTGGACGGTTGTTGTTATGTGACACTGAGTTGGCTCCAACTCATAGTGACCCTAGGTACAACAGAACGAAAAACTGCCCCTTCCTTTGCCAGCCTCACAATCCTTTCTATACTTGACCTTGTTGTTGCAGCCACTGTGTCAATCCATCTTGATGAGGGTCTTCCCCTTTTTCACTAACCCTCCACGTTACCAAGCATGATATCCTTCTCCAGGAAATGGTCCATTCTGACAACATGACCAAAGTAGGTGAGACGAAGTCTGGCCATTCTCACTTCCAAGGAGCATTCTGGCTGCACTTCCTCCAGGACAGATTTGTTAGTTCTTTTAGCAGTCCATAGTACTTTCAGCATTCTTTGCCAGCACCACAACTCAAAAGCATTAACTCTTCTTCGGTCTTCCATATTCTTTGTCCAGCTTTCACATGCATATGAGGCGACTGAAAATGCGATGGCTTGGATTAAGTACACCTTAGTCTTCAAAGTGACATCTTTGCTTTTCAACACTTTAAAGAGGTCATTTGCAGCATACTTGTCCAGTGCAATATGTTATCTGATTTCTTGACTGCTGCTTCCATAGATGTTGACTGTGGATCCAAGGAATATAAATCTTTGACAACTTCAATTTTTTCTCCATTTATCGTGATGCTGCTTATTGGTCCACTTGTGAGGATTTTCATTTTGTATATGTTGAGATGTAATTCATACTGCAAACCATAGATTTTGATCTTCATCAGTAAGTGCTTCAAGTCATCTCACTTTCAGCAAGCAAGGTTATATCGTCTGTGTATTACAAGTTGTTAAAGAGACTTCTTCCCATCCTGATGTCACATTCTTCTTCATACAGTGCAGCTTCTCAGATTATTTGCTCAGCATACAGATTGAGTATGTGTGGTGAATGGATACAACCTTGATGCACACCCTTCCTGATTTAAAATCATGCAGTATACCTAATTCTATTCAAGTGACAACCCCCTGGCCCATGTACAGGTGCCTCGTGTAATTAATTAATTACAATTATGTGTCCTGAATTCCCTTTCTTCACAATGGTATTCATAATTTGTTATGATCCACACAGTCAAAATCTTTTACATAGTAAGTAAAACACAAAAAAAATCTTAATATTCTTTGTTTCCAGACAAGATCCATCTGACATCAGTAATGATATCCCTTGTTCCACATCCTCTTCTGAATCCAGTTTGTATTTCTGGAAGTTCCCTGTTAATACAGTTATGCAATCAGTTTTTAATTATCTTCACCAAAAATTTGCTTGTGTGTGATATTAATGATATTGTTTGATAGTTTCCACATTCTGTGGGATCACCTTTCTTTGAGATGGGTACAAATATGGATCTCTTCCAATCAGTTGGCCAGACAGCTATCTTCCAAATGACTCGGCATAGACAAGTAAGTGCCTCCAGTGCAGCATCCATTTGTTGAAACATCTCAAGGGGTATTCCATCAATCCCTGGAGGCTTGTTTTCACCAATTCCTTCAGCGCAGCTTCAACTTCTTCTCTCAGTATTATTGGTTCTTCATCATATGCCACCTCCTGAAATAGTTGAATATTCACCAATTATTTTTTGTAACAGTCTGGAAGCTCCACTGAAACTTGTCCACCATGGGTGACCCTACTGGTAGTTGAAATACTGGTGGCATAGCCTTCAGTCTCAAGCAACATGCAAGTCACCACAGTAGGACAAACTGACAGAAAAGTCATGGATTAGAACTAGGACTAGGACCACCAAACCAAAAAACCAAACCCACTACCATCCAGTTGTTTCTGACTCATAGTGATGACCATTGGGTTTCTGAGGCAGTAAATATTTATGGGCATAGATTGTCCCATCTTCCTTCTGTGGAGTGGCTGGTGTGTTTGAATTGCCAGTCTTCTGGTTAGCAGTCAAATGCCTTAGGAACTTTGCCGCCATAGTTACTTTTAGGACTAGGATTAGGACTCCTAAATTTTCTTGCTTATTTGAGGTCTAATTTAGAGGATTTGGAGCAACTGAATACAAAGAAGGTGATGTCACTTAGCTGAGTCAAGCTTTGTTGTTGTTGTGTTGTTATGTGCCATCAAGTCGGCCCCGACTCATAGCGACCCCTCCTTGGGTTTCCGAGGCAGTATCACTACGGAAGTAGAATTGCCCAACCTTCCTTCCGAGGAGTCAAGCTTTAGGGTCTTTTAAACTTGGAGTTAGATCAGAGACAGAGAGCAATCAAAACTATGTTGCCAGCTCATTATATCTCATCATACATAATTCCTAAACATATATAGACACAATTCAAACTGTTTCTCCATCCTAAAGGTACATGCCATAAGACTACAGCAGAATTGCTATTGCTCTCTCAATAATCAGTGGTGTTGTATGGCTGTGGGGTTTACCCAAAGATTTTGGTCTTTCTTCTTGGTTCCTGAGAGATAACCTCTAAAACTTTAGGATTTCTGCAATGATTGACTTGTCTTTTATCTGTAAGAGCTTCAAATCACAACTGAGAGTTTATGCTAATAAGGTGACTCTTGTGTAGAGACTAGCCAGGCAAGAAAGACTCATTGTGTGATGAGCCCAACTGCAGAAAAGATAGGCTGGAGGTTGAGCTCAATCAATCATGTCTACATGTTGCTGTTGTTGTTATATGCCATCGAGTAGGACCTGACTCATAGCGACCGCTCCTTGGGTTTCCGAGGCACCATCACTAGAGAAGCAGATTGCCCAAACTTCCTTCTGAGGAGTGGCTGGTGGGTTTGAACTGCCAGCCTTCTGGTTAGCAGTCTAATGCCTTAGGCACTAGGCTACATGGTGAGCCCTAAATAAAGGCTCTGAACACAGAAGTTCCATGGACTTTCAGGTTGGTAAAAGCTATGTGCTTGGGAAGGTAAAGTGTCCTTTAGGATAGATCTCACCCTATGTATCTCTTTATTTATTTTATTTTTTGCTACAATAAAACTGTAAATAGTTAAGAATAGCACTTTCCTGAGTTCTGTGTTATTCTAGTGAATCATCAAACTCAAGGGAGTACAGGGAACTAACAAAAGTGAGTGGAGCCTGGGGAACCATAAGCTTACGGCTGATAATCCTGAAGTGAGTAGCGTGAGCCCCTGAATTTGTAACCAACAGGTCAGAATGGAGGGTGGTAGTGGGAACCACTGAGCTTACAGCTGGCATCTTGAAAGCTTAGTGGAAAAATCCCCAAAGTATACCCAGAAGATTAGAAGTGAGGGTGTTGTGGTGACCCCAACCTTGTTACTGGCATCTGAAGTCTTGGGCAGACTTGGGAGTCTGGAGGATTATGACCTTTAACTTGTGAAGTCTGACCTAGCTCCAAGTGGTTAGGGCCAAAGGAAGAAGTACTGCATTTTAGTTAGAATTGAATATATTTTAATTGAAATTGTATTAACTGAATCGTTTTATTCAGTTGTAAGTAGTAATTCCATTGTCACAATCTTTGTAATGGCAAAGAAGTCTAGCATGCTTCCTAAGTTTTTGTTGTTGTTGTTATTGATGTTGTTGTGTTTGTGTGTTCTGTGTGTGTGTGGTAAGGGGTTGGAAATTGCTACATTTAATGACAGAGCCATTCTAAACTGCATTCATTATGTTTTCTGGGACAGAGAACTTTGGCTGAATGAGCATATTGTAAAAGTAGTTTTCTACCATCTCTCTGACTACGCCATCCATAATCCTTTTAGACCTTCATGCTTAAATCTTATTAAAGTCCTACTCATGGGAAATCTCTACAACTTTGTTTTGCTTTCTTGACAAGACAAAGCCTTTATTACGGAGACAGAGTTAGATATCAAATGAGCAAGCACACAGAATCCCTAAACAAAAAGGTATTAAACAGATGATTTTCTAATGTTATTTAATCTCCCTTCAGGCAGAAATCTATATAATGGGCAGTAGTGTCTTGTTTGGCATATCGTACTTAAGAACAAAGAGGACTCATGAGTATACACAATACAGAAATGATTTCTGCAATCTACCAGAGAACATGCACTGGCATGTTAATAACACCTATCCCTAAACAAGAAACAAAGCAAACCAATCAATACAAAATGGATAAACAAATTGGTGATGAGTATGTTATATAACAATGAAAAAGAAAGAACTTCTCATACACATAATGACACAGATGAACGTCCACAGACATAGCAATGATAAAAAGAAGCCAGACTTAAATGAATACAAACTCATATGGATGAAGTTTAAAACCTAGCTAAACTATAGTATAGTGATAGATAAAAGTCACAGAAGGGCTAATTTTCCAAAGGGGGTATAAATTAACTAAGGTTCGTTGCTAGAAATACTCTATACCTTGATCTAGATTGTGGTTAAATGTGTAAATTTTTATATGTAGAAGTCCATCAGGTTGCACACTTAAGATTAACTTATTGTTTTGGTTACTTTGTGCTGCTCTAACAGAAAATAACACAAGTGGAATGGCTTTAACAAACAGGAGTTTATTCTCTTACAGTTTTGGAGGCTAGAAGTCTGAGTTAAAAGAGCCAGGCTCTAGGGGCTGGGTGAAAGACCCTTGATCTTGGGCTTCAGCTCTGCCTCTTGCTCCCGCCCACTGAAGCTGGAGGCATCTCTTCATTCAGGCAGCTTCTGACTGCTGGGGCTGACAAACCCAGGGTTGACAAGTAAAAAGGCACAATGCCAGTATTACCAAACCACATGGCAGGCCACTGACTGAAGTCCATCAAGAGTCCCAGGATCAGCAGACAACATGACACGTTGCTGAACAACCACTCGGCTACCTCCAGAGTTCAAGCTTAACAAAGCTAGAGACTTTTCCCTTTATATATGAAAAGCAGACCACATCCCTAAAGCAGCTACTCAGCTGCTCGTGGCAGATTCCACCAGGGAGTTGATTGCCAGTCTCATCATGGCAATAGCTACCACCAGCTGCCCAGTCACTCAGCCAAGTTGACACATAACTTTAACTTATCCACAACATGTACACCATATATCTTCCATAAATAGTATATAGTTACAGATTTATATGTAGTATAACAGCATAGTGCCTAAGGCACTTGACTGCTAACAAGAGGGCTGGCGGTTCAAACCCACCAACCACTCCTCGGAAGGAAGATGGGGCAATCTACTTCCGTAGTGATACTGCCTCGGAAACCCAAAGAGGGGTTGCTATGAGTCAGGTCTGACTCGACGGCACATAACAACAACAACAACAATTGGTATATTTCAATAAAATGAAAATAATACTGATTGTCAAAATTTGTAAGTTGTCAGTTGTCATAAGAAGAAAAACCAATTACACAGAAAGTGCCAAGAAGTTTTGGCTCCACATACAAATTTCTTTTAAGGATATCTCATAATACACATATGAGTAACCAAACACAAGGATTTATACAATTATACTTAGGTACAGGAGTTATAAACATAATATTTAATTTGGGTTGATCAACATCAATCAGAATAGATGCGTGACTATTAGAAGATACTTATTAAATGTGACTGTGTGTTGTTTGATATCCACCTGCCTTTTATGAAAATGATAAAGAATTGATTGAAAATGAGGGAATCCACAATCAGAAATTAAAACTCTTTACAATTTGCAATACATTGTTCTACTTGACAAAATATAAGTGCATAGAATTCATTGCTATATCAGTTTTTAGTTAGTCCTCACTGATAAAAGATGGTTAACATTTATTGACTCTCTACCAGTTTCTGCTTTATGCTCTTGAACTCACTTGAATCTTACAACAACCATATTAAGGAATTTTTGTTGTTTTGTTTTGTTTTGTTTTGTAACCAATTCTATTTAGCTGATGAGGAAACTGAGATATAGCAAGGTTAAGTAATGTTTCCAAAGTCATTCAGTTAATTAGTGGCAGAGAGGATTTAAACCCTGACTCTAGGTTACATAGTTTTAACCAGTTTGCTGTCTTTCTGTGCACCAAGACACTGGGATCAAGCATTAGAGTTCCCTGATCCCACCATTTCATGCTCAATAGTTAACTAATCTTTAAATGCCATTAAGCCTGTTGAAACCCACTGCGGTCAAGTTGGTCCCGACTCATTGCAACCCCTCCTTGGGTTTCTGAGGCAGTATCGCTAGGAAAGTAGATTGTCCACTCTTTCTTCTCAGGAGTGGCTGGTGAGTTTGAACCGCCAGCCTTCCGGTTAGCAGTCAAGTGCCTTAGGCACTCCTCAGAAGGAAGATGGCGCAATCTACTTCCATAGTGATAACCGCCTCGGAAACCCAAGGAGGGTTGCTATGAGTAGGGTGCGACTTGACGGCACATAACAGCAACAACAAACTTGTTCAAAAGGATGGAGAACTTTGGAAGATGGGATGACATTTCAAAGTGACTCAGAATAAATTTCAGACACTTAAAAAATGTTTATAAAAACCCATATTCATTTCTAGTACTTACAAATTTAACTAATTCAGAAGATTATAACCCACTTCCCATTTTCAAAAGAAAGTGAATTCCCACTAACTGAACCAAAGCCATCAAAACATAGGTTTTTGCACATTTTTCCCTCCCATTTATCACCTTTTCTTTGTAAGGAAGATGGGGATATGTGCCACCCCTAAAGGGCTTTTAGACAGCATGGTGACTTCATAGAAATACTAAGTTAAAAAGTGATATCCCTAACACAAAAAAATAGCAGTAATTTTTACTTTTATTATTTGCCTATACTTTGACATGGGAGCTCTGGTAGCATAGTGGCTAAGACACTTGCCTGCTAACCAGACGGTTGGGGTTCAAGCCCACCAGCCACTCTCGGAAGGAAGGTTGGGCAATCCTACTTCCGTAATGATACTGCCTCGGAAACCCAAGGAGGGGTCGCTATGAGTCAGGTTTGACTCGACGGCACATAACAACAACAACATACTTTGACATTAAAAGGTAAAAAATCACATAATAAAATAAGTATTTGAAATAAAGAGAAGACTCCATCTAAAGATAAGCAGCTGTCTACGGTTACAAAGAGAGCTCTAATAGTGTAGTGCCTGAGGCACTTGACTGCTAACCAGAAGGCTGGCGGTTAAAACCCACCAGGCACTTCTCAGAAGGAAGTTGGGCAATCTACTTCCATAGTGATACTGCCTTGGAAACCCAAGAGCAGTCACTATGAGTTGGATCTGACTCCATGGCACATAACAACAACAACAACAGTTACAAACTTGAAAGTAAAATAAGGTGTAGCATAACCCTAGAAACTTTGTAAATGTCTTTATTTTCTCCTTGCTAGCCTAATGCCATTCTTACTTTTGTCTGGTAATTTCTCTCTTGTCAAGGCATGCTCTAAGGATTTGCTATCAGACCCAAGCAGTCCTGAGAATAGTCCTGGTATAGAGATGGGGACCTATAGAATTTAAGGGGTAGATTTCCTTACTTTACATTCTAAGTATTGTTGTTGTTGCTGTTATGTGCCGTGGAGTCAGCCCTGACTCATAGCGACCCCTCCTTGGGTTTCCGAGGCAGTATCACTACGGAAGTAGGATTGCCCAACCTTCCTTCCGAGGAGTGGCTGGTGGGTTTGAACCGCCAGCCTTCTGGTTAGCAGTCAAGTGCTTTAGCCACTATGCTACCGGAGCTCCTATTAGAAGGACTTTTTAAAATGTATTTTGGAAAAATTACTAATTCACACATAATACTGATATAATTCCTAAATCCTTTTCTGTTTAAATGAGCATATGCAAAAGGGTTTATAAATGAATTCTGACAGAACAAACTTTCACTGGTTTGTTTCAGACTGTTGAAATCTTTAGGAACATGTCCTAAATTCAAGCTTATATTATTAAAATTGTGTTTCTTATGGATCTTGTCTATTTAAAATCAAAGAGAAAGTAAATTGCCAAAGCTGAATGTACTTTATTTGAATTTTACCTTATGACTCTTATCTTTATGTTCTGTTCACTGTCATACACCTCCCCTCCCACAAGACTCTCTAAACACATTCTGAGAATACAGAAAATTGTCTTTATTGAGTAATTTTCCTACACATAACACTCACATTCACTTCTTTGTTTACTTAAATTGGCAATTGAGGTTGGCAGAAGAAAGTTGCATCTGGAGATAAAGGGTTTGTTTTTTCCGATCAGAAGACTCAGGGTAGAATATAACAAATTACTTATAAATAAAGAAGAAACCAATTTACCTCGATATTAGTGAAATAATTTGACAGCTAATATGTATATAATTCTACCCCACTCATTAATATATTGCAATGTTATTTGCCTTAAATCATGCATAGAGCATTCACTAACTGCAATATTGCAATAAATTACAGTAAAGTTCTGCTTTGTAAAAAGATAATTAAATTAATAAAGACTAATTTCATAAAAGGAGCTCTGGTGGCATGGTGCCTAAGGCATTCGACTGCATAAAATAGTTATACAGAATACAATACAGAAATGACTGAAAACAACAGAGTAGACAAATTTTTCAAGGTCTTTTTCTTTCCTCTGACTCCATATTACCACACACACAAAAGGTCAAGGCATCATTTTATGATTCTTTCCTTGAAAAATATGGAATTGCAAAAGGAGTGTCTAAGCTCAGAGATGACTATTGTGAATTTTTGTTTTGTTTTGTTTTCTCATATTTCACAGACCAACAGACATGATAATTCTGGCAATCAGGCTTGTCATCACCTTCACTCTCTTACTCAGTCTTTACAAATTATTTGACTTTTCTTTCCATTGTTCAGAGAGATGTGTGAAGCCAGGCAATTTTACCGCACACTGTCCCTGTATACATAAAATTTGAAGAAGACCAGCAAGCTTCATTCTCTTTAATTATTTGGTTTTATTTCATACAGAGAAAATGAAATGGCTGTACAATTTTTTTGTTTGGCTTTATTTTGGCAAATGCTATAATTGAAAGTGTAAAACCAATCAATGACACCTCTGGTTAAAATTTATTTCTGAGAAATATCCCAAAGGAGTGATTTCAGAGGAATAATATGCAGCCTTCAATTTACTTTATCACAGCTGGATATGAAGTTAAATCCCCGGCTGGAATTTAACCACCCAGAACCAAACACCAGATGGTTTCTCTCCACCTCAACCTGACAGCTGTGTCCTGATATGCACAGCTGGTCTTCGCATTTGAATGACAATATTTAAATGATGAAATTATGTAATATAGAAAAATGTGTTTGGGCAGCCTGGGTCTTGAAAAGTAGATTGCACAGTTCCTCTTAATAGTAAATGTGCAGCCTCAACTGCTAATTCACATTCCTTCTACTTGTGTTGATGGGTCTTGGCTGGAGATAAGAGTTTACTGCCACATGGAAATATTCCAGTGCCATTCATATTGTACTACTATCTGTCCATAATGACTCTCCTGGGTGCTCAACATGTTAGATTTTCCTTCACATTAAAATAAGCACAACATAGTTTCCATTGTGAGGCAGGAGACTTTTAAAATTTTGTGATAATTAATAGATATTATATCCTGCCAAGATGGAGGAATTAAAATGTGCTTAGTGGAAAGTAGCTGCTACAGAAGCTCTTCAACAGTTTGGGGATGTTATTGTTCATTTTCTAGTTGAGTCACAAATGTCAATGGATCAACAAAGCATAGCAAAATTATTAACAAAATTCAGCACTTTTTCACAAAACTCTGTGAAGGGCAAACTCTCAAGGAAAATGTATGTGAATATGTTTCAGACACAATGAAAAATCTGACATCTTTCAAATGAGAGATGGATGAACTAATGTATAAAGCTTTAACTAATAAAATACATAACAGCAAGTACTCTATTTTCACAATTTGACAGAAGTTCCCTATGCTGCTGCTCAAACTTTGATGAATGTATACACTACCCCAGTGATTTAAAAAAAAATTTATCTTTAATATATATCAAAAGTATTTGTGGATAAAAAAAAAAAAAACAACTTTGGATCTATCGGGAGACCTGGATACAGTACCTCATTGCTACTGTGTGTTTGGTCATGTCTTTCAAAAATTCTGTAACTTAAATTATTTCACCTATATAATGGGAACCTTACTATTTAATACAAAAATGAGATATAATCTCATGGATAAGATTATACTTATGAATATTTTGTAAATTGCTATGAAATGGAAGATGGTATGAATATTACTGTTGCTTTGCTCTCTAAGGAGACTCCATAAATAGTATGCTTCTCCCAAGGAGAAAGATGAGGTAGTCTGCTTCCATAAAAAATTACAGCCTTGGAGACCCTATGGGGGCAGTTCTACTCTGTACTATAGGGTTGCTATGGGCCATAATTAACTTGATGGCTTTTTTTTTTTTTCCCTCTACCATCAGGGTTCTGAGTAAACTCAAACATAAAATCAAGGACTGGCAACTATAGACCTAAAGATCACACACTTAATTGATAAAGGCTAAGTCAGAGGATATCACTTAGTGTAAGAGTCAAATGGGCTTCCTGGCATTAAACCCCCAAATCAGACTCAACCAGGCAGGACAAAGCAGGGGCAAAGGTATAGTCCTGTGCATAGCTCAAGCTCCAGAGGAAAAAGGGCAAAGAAGAACCAACCATCCCAAATTAGCCTTCTCAAGTATATCAGTCAAATAAGACACTCAGAGAAAAGGAGTAGACAGTCCAGGAGTTTAGTGAATACCCTTCACTTAGAAGAAAATATAAGGAGTTGGGAAAAACATCTTGCACTAACATTCTTCACCTTTTAACTCTTCTCCTCCAATTGACTTACTCATTTAAGTTTTTGTCAACCAGTGATATGGCACACCTTTTTGGAGGAGGATATTAGGAGAATTCTGCTTCTACTTTCATATAACTACTCTACCAATACCAGTAATCCCTCCTTTGAATATCCTCCTGAGACCACTGATGGGCAAGATAGATATTCCCTCAGAAAACTCAGTGCTTTGGTTACCTAGAGCTGCTCTAATAGAAATACCACAAATGGGTGGTTTTAACAAAGAGGATCTTATCCTCTTACAGTTTAGGAGGCTAGAAATTTGAGTTAAAGTGCCAGGCTCTAGGGGCTGGGTGAAGGCCCTTTGACCTTGGGCTTCAGCTCTGCCTCTCACTCCCAGCCCACTAGAGCTGGAGATGTCTCTTCACTCAGGCAGCTGCTGGCTGCTGAAGCTGACAAACTCAAGGTCAACAAATAAAATGGCACAATCCCAAGATTACCTAATAACACAGGTAGTTAGGCCACTAGTTCAAATCCAGAGACAGTCCCAAGATCAGCAGAAAACTTGGCAGGCTGACTGAAGACTCAGCTATGTGCAGGGTCCAAGAATGCCAAAAAGCTGTGAGACCTTTCTCATTGCTTCTTCTTACACACTAGAAGCAGACCACATCCCTAAGGCAGATACTCAGCTGTTCTAGTACATTCCACCATGGAGTTGATCACTAGTCTCATCATGCATAATCACTACATCCAGCTGCCCAGATACTCAAAACTAGGCCCAGTCAAGTTGACACATAACCTTAACTACCACACTCAGAAATAGACCAGAGTATTACATTAATTAAATCAACTCTAAGGTCACTCCGTATCTAAAGCCAACAATTGCTCCTTATTCCATCTCCCATCCAAAATTACATCTAGTAGCATCACCCAAAATAGTCACCTAAACCTTGGAGCCAAACTGAACTCTTCTATTTCTCTTACACCACATCTTAAAACATCCTGTAGGCTTTTCCATGAAAACCACCTGGAATTTCACCACTTCTCATCACCTTCCCCAAGAGCAGCCTATTGCAGCACTCCTAGTCCCATCACACTATGTGTTTTTTCTCCATGGCTTCTATGACTCTTTAGCATACAATATACTTGTTTAGTAGTCTAGATGAGTTCCACCAGGGTAGGAATTGTATCTGTTTTCCCCCCTTCTTGTTGTTGTCATTAGATGTCCTCGTGTCATCTCCGACTCATAGCAACCCTATGCACAGCAGAACGAAACACTGCCCAGTGTTGTGTCAACCTCATGATAATTGCTATACCTGAGCCCATTGTTGCCACTGTGTGCCACCATGTCTATGTATCTCATTTAGGGCCTTCCCCTTCTTAATTCACCCTCCACTTTACTAAGCATGATATCCTTCTCCAGAGAATGGTTCCTTCTGACAACATGACCAAAGTAGGTGAGATGAACTTTGGCCATTCTCTTTTCCAAGGAACATTCCAGCTGCACTTCTTCCAGGAAAGATTTGTTAGTTCTTTTAGCAGTCCATAGGACTTTCAGCATTCTTCCCAAACACCACAACTCAAAAGCATCAACTCTTCTTCAGTCTTCCTTTTACATTGTCCAGCTTTCACATGCATATGAGGCAACTGAAAATACCATGGCTTGTGTCAAGCACACCTTAGACTTCAAGGAAATATCTTTGCTCTTCAGCACTTGAAAGAGGTCCCTTGCAGCAAATTTGCCCAATGCTATATGACTTGAGTGCTGCTTCCATTGGTGTTGATTGTACAACCAAGTAATATGAAGTCTTTGACTACTTCAATCTTCTCCATTTATCATGATGCTGCTTATTGATCCTGTTGTGAGGATTTTTGTTTTTATATTGGGCTGTAATCTGTACTGCAGACTGTAGTCTTCAATCTTCCTAAGTGTTTCAAGTCATCCTCACTTTCAGCGAGAAAAGTTGTGCTGTCTGCGTAATGTAGGTTGTTAATGAGTCGTCCTCCAATCCTGATGCCACGTTCTTCTTCATATAGTCCAGCTTCTTGGATTATAAGGTCGGCATATATATTGAATAAGTATGGTGAAAGGATGCAACCCTCATGCACTCCTTTCTTGATTTTAAACCATGCAGTGTCCCCTTGTTCTGTTTGAATGACAGCCTCCTGGTCTATGTTCTGATCTAGTTGTCTTCCAAATCTCCTGGCATAACCAAGTGAGTGCCTCCAGTGGGGCATCTGTTTATTGAAACATCTCAATGGGTATTCCGTCAATTCCTGGAGTCTTGATCCCCCTTACTGTAGCCATAACATATAAAAAACATTCCTGGCACAAAGTAAGTAACCAATAATTATTTTTGAAAAGAATAAATGATATAAGGAAGGAAGGAAGGAAGGAAAGGAAGGAAAGAGAAAGGAGAAAATGAAGGAAGAAGGAAAGAAGGAATGAAAAAGGCAATAATTGGAGTTTCTCAAGTTTGTTGTTTTGTTGTCATCAACTGTCAAGTCATCTCAGACTCATAGAGACCTTAGGTACAACAGAATGGAGCAATGCCTAGTCCTGTGCCAACCTCACGATCCCTACTATACATGAGCATATTGCTGCAGCCACTGTGTCAAACCATCTTGTTGAGGGCCTTCCCCTCTTTTGTTGACCTTCCACTTCACAAGCATGACATCCTTCTCCAGAGAGTGGTTCCTTCTGACAACATGACTGTGATAGTTGAAGATGTGTCAACTTGGCTGGACTCCAGTTGTGAGTGGTGGTTCCCATGATGGATCACATGACTGCGTCATAAGCGGCCGGTCAGTCTAGGGGGAGTTTCCCCAGGGGTGTGGCCTACCTGTAATACTATCCCAGGGACAAACTGGAAGAACGGCATTC
>NW_006921865.1:3718186-3733446 GCF_000298275.1 Orycteropus afer afer | reverse complement strand
TAAATTTCTCTCTCTCTCTTTCTCTCTCTATAAATATATATATATATAAACTTTGCTGGTTTTTGTGTTTCTCTAGAGAACCCAATCCAACACAATGACCTAAGTATGTGAGACGAAGTCTGGCCATTCTCACTTCCAAGGAGCATTCTGCCTGCACTTCTTCCAGGACAGATTTGTTAGTTCTCTGGCAGTCCATGGTACTTTCAGCATTCTTTGCCAACACCACAATTCAAAAGCATGAACTCTTCTTCATTCTGCCTTATTCATTATCCAGTTCTCAAATGTATATGAGGCAACTGAAAATACCATGGCTTGGTTAGGCACATCTTAGTCTTCAAAGAGACATGTTTGCTCTTCAGCACTTGAAAGAGTTCTTTTGCAACAGATTTTCCCAATGCAATACATCATTTGATGTCTTGACTGTTGCTTCCACTGACACTGATTGTGGAACCAAGTAATATGAAGTCTTTGACAACTTCAATCTTTTCTCCATTTATTGTGATGCTGCTTATTGGTCCAGTTGTGATGGTTCTGTGTTCTTTATAACTCACTGCCATCGAGTCGGATCCGACTCATAGCGACCCCTCCTTGGATTTCTGAGGAAGTATCACCACAGAAGTAGATTGCCCAATCTTCCTTCCTAAGAATGGCTGGTGGGTTTGGAACAACCAACCTTCTGGTTAGCAGTCAAATGCCTTAGGCACTGAGGTGCAATCCATACTGCAGACTATAATCTTCAATATTCATCAGTAAGTGCTTTAAGTCATCCTCACTTTCATTCAGCAAGCAAAGTTATGTCGTCTGCATATCACAGGTTGTTAATGAGCCTTCCTCCAATCCTGACACTGTGTTCTTCTTTATATACTCCAGCTTATATTATATTAATGAGATTATTTGCTTAGCATACAGATTGAATATGTATGGTGAAAGGATACAACCTTCCACACTCCTTTCCTGATTTTAAACTATGCAGCATCCCCTTGTTCTGTTCAAGTGACAGCCTCCTCGTCTATGTACAGGATCCTCATGAATATAGTTAACTGTTCTCGAATTCCCATTATTCTCAATGTTACCCACACAATTGAATGCTTTTGTATAGTCAATAAAACACAAGTAAACATCTTTCTGGTATTCTTTGCTTTGAGCCAAGATCCATCTGACATCAGCTATGATGTTCCTCACCCCATGATCTCTTCTGAATCCAGCTTGCATTTCTGGAAGTTCTCTCTCAATATATTGCTGCAACCATTTTTAAATTATCTTCAGTAAGATTTTACTTGCATGTGATAAAAATGATATTGTTTGATAATTTACAAATTCTGTGGGATCACCTTTCTTTGGAATGGGTACAAATATGGATCTCTTCCAATTAGTTGGCCAGGTAGCTGTCTTCCAAATCCTTTGGCATAGCCAAGTAAGTGCCTCCTGTGTGACAGTCACTTGTTGAAACATCTCAATGGGTATTCTGTCAACTCCTGGAGCCTTGTTCTTCACCAATTCCTTCAGTGCAGCTTTGATTTCTCCTTTCCATACCATTGGTTCTTGATCATATGTCACCTCCTGAAATGGATGACATCAACCAATTCTTTTCGGTATAGTGACTCTGTGTATTCCACCCATCATCTTTTGATGTTTCCTGCATCATTCAATATATTGCTCATGGAATTTTTCAGTATTGCAATTTGAGGCTTAAATTTTTTCCTCAGTTCTTTCAGCTTGAGAAATGTTGAGTGTGTTCTTCCCTTTTAGTTTTCTAACTCCAAGTCTTTGCACATTTCATTGTAATAATTTACTTTGTCTTCTTGAGCTGCTCTTTGAAATCTTCTCTTCAGCTCTTTTAGCCTGTTGATTCTTCCATTTGCTTTAGCTACTCACCATTCAAGGACTCAAGGGCAAGTTTCAGTCTCTTCTGAAATCCATTTTGGACTTTTCTTCCTTTTCTGTCTTTTTAATAACCTTTTGCTTTCTTCATGGGTGATGTTCTTGATGTCATCCCTCAATTCCTTTGGTTTTCAGTCACCTGTGTTTAACCCATCAAAATTATTCTTTGGATGATCTCTAAATTCAGGAGGGATATAATCAAGTTCATGTTTTGGCTCTCATGGACTTCTTTTCATTGTCTTCAGCTTCAACTTGAACTTGCCTATGAACAGTTGATAGTCTGTTCCACAGTCAACTCCTGGCCCTGATTTGGCTGAAGATATTGAGCTTCTCCATCACCTCTTGCCACATATGTAGTCAATCTGATTCCTGTGTACTCCACCTGGTGAAGTCCACATGTATAGCCACTGTTTGTGTTGTTGAAAAACAGTATTTGCAATGAATAAATCATTGGTCTTACAAAATTCTATCATGCGATCTCCAGCATTATTTCTATCACCAAAGCCATATTTTCCAACTACCGGTGATTCTTCTTTTTTTCCAATGTTTGCATTCCAGTGAAAATTAACACATCTTGATTGCATGTTTGGTCAATTTCAGACTGTAGAAGTTGGTAAAAATCTTCAATTTCCTCATTTTGGCTTTGGTGGTTGGTGCATAAATTTGAATAATAGTAGTAGTCATTGGTCTTCTTTGTAGGTGTATGGATATTATCTTATCACTGACAGCATTGTACTTCAGGGTAGATCTTGATACCTCTTTGTGATGATGAAAGTCATACCATTCTTCTTTAATTTGTCATTCCCCACATAGTAGATCATATGATTGTCTGATTCAAAATGGTCAATACCAGTCCATTTCAGCTCACTAATGCCTAGGATATTGATCTTTGTACCTTCTATTTCATTTTTGAAAACTTCCAATTTTCCCAAATTCATAGTTCTTACATTTCATGTTCCAATTATTAATGGAGGTTTGAAGCTGTTTCTTCTTATCTTGAGATGTGCTACATGAGTAAATGGAGGTCGCAAAAGCTTTCCATCCACATCATTAAGGTCAGCTCTACTCTGAGGAAGCAGCTCTTCTTCAGTTGTATTTTGAGTGCCTTCAGACCTGAGGGGCTCATCTTCCAGCACAGTATCACACAGTATTTCAGGGCTATTCATTAAGTTTTCCAGTAATATATCAGACAGTGTTTCACTGCTATTCATAAGGTTTCCACTGGCCAATTATTTGAGAAGTGGATGGCCTCTTCCTTCTTCCAGGTCTGTCTTAGTCTGCAAGCTCTGCTAGAACCTGTCTGCCATGGATAACCCTACTGGCATTTGAAACACTTGTGGTATAGCCTCCAGCCTCACAGCAACAGTCAAGCCACCACAGTATGACAAACTGACAGACA
The DNA here is from genome assembly GCF_000298275.1 of Orycteropus afer afer. NCBI lineage: Eukaryota > Metazoa > Chordata > Mammalia > Tubulidentata > Orycteropodidae > Orycteropus > Orycteropus afer. The sequence goes on along the minus strand of NW_006921865.1, from coordinate 3,730,166 downwards.
AGTTTGTCTCCCTTAGCTGTTTCAAACAGCCACCTCAAGTTTAGCTCAGAAATTGTCAGTTTTCCTCCTCAATTTGAAGCCTGAATCTGTGAATTAGTTAGCCGTATGTGAAAAATGCTATCATTTAGTACGATCTCTGTTTTCTAACTCTCTAATCCTTAACACTCACCATAATAGGCATCTTCATTAAAAATTTCACTCACTCAAAACTCTACATTATTCTCTTTCCTCCAATTAAAACAAAACAACAATAGCAAAATCATATTTCTAGTGCTCAGTCTGGACTTCGCCATTATCAGCATTAATAGTAACATTTCCACTGAACAACTAGACTACCTCCCCAGAAGGGGTTAATTCTCACTTTTTATGTTATAATTTAGGAACTTTAAAATGATACTGAAGAAAGGCAAAAGACTCTGCTTAACTAGGATTTAGCAGTATCAGGCTCTTTGATTTTAAATGCATCATCATAATTCATGCTCCACAATGTTAATTTGGTTATTGCCTACCTTTAACTATTAGTGAATCGTCTAAAGTTCTTATCAATTTATAGTTACTAGCTCCTTACCTATCCTGATCTAATATTGGTATGTTATTTTTACTAATCCCAGAGAAGATCAAGATTATTAGGCAATAATTCCCCCATATTCCTTTAATGTCTCAAAACAAAACAAAAAATAGCCATCTATTATACCATAGAGAGAAATGGCCTTTCTCTTTCTATCTCTCCATAGTACCAAAAAAAAACTCACTACCATTGAGTCGATTCAACTCATAGCAACCCTCCTTGGGTTTCCAAGGTGGTATCACTACAGAAGTAGATTGCCCAACCTTCCTTAAATGCCTTAAGCACTATGACAGAATTTCTTTAATCCTTGGAACATAAATAAGATTGTCTCAGACTCCAAATTCATACTCTGAAATCCAAAGTCATTTAAAAGTTTTCTAAAAATTTACATCAATCTTAAAATCTCAAGATCACCACAGCATCTAAGATCCTATTCCTATCATGTAGTATACTGACCGAGAAGTGAAATTAGACCCTTCATAAACTGAAAAAGGAAAATGAGAACAGAGATGGAGGAAGGAGGGAGGGACAGAAGAGAGAAGTGAAGTAGACAAAAAGAAACAAAGAAGAAATGAAAAAGAAAAGAAAGAAAGAGAAAAAAAAATGTATTGTCGGCTTTACTGGTAAAGGATCAGTAGTTACCTCATTAGAACCAATGAGAAGTACGTAATATTCTTCTGGGAGTTTCTAGGGATTCTTTTACTTTCCTGATAAAAAGGGAAGATGTGGCTGATACCAGTTTTATCATCTTTTTCCCTGGCTTACATGTATTCCATTGGGCAAATCTGCTGCAAAAGACATCTTTAAAAAAAGTGTTAGAAAACAAAGATACCTCTTTGAAGACTAAGGTGCACCTGACCCTAGCCATGATATTTCCAATTACCTCATATGTGTGTGAAAACTAGACAATGAATAAATAAGACCCAAGAATTGATGTCTTTGAATTATGGTGTTGGTGAAGAATATCAAATATACTATGGACTGCCAGAAGAATAAACAAATCTATCTCAGAAATATAGCCAGAATGCTACTCAGAAGTGAAGATGACACTTTGTCTCATGTATTTTAGGCATGTTATCAGAAGGGATAGCATACTTGCCAAAGCAGAGGGTCAGTAAAAAAGGAAGATTCTCAACAAGATGGATTGACACAGTGGCTGCAAACAGTAGGCTCAAAATTAATGATTTGTGAGGATGGCACAGGACCAGGCAGTGTTTCATGCTGTGGTACATGGGCTCACTATGAATTGGAAGTGATTCAACAGCACTTTACAGCAACCAATGTGGATGTGATGTCTGGAGCAAAAGTAGCTGTCTTGCGACCATAAGGCAGCAAATAAGTCTTGACATTTTAGAACTACTGAACCTAGGCCAGTATCCTTCTACTTCTTGTTATGTGCAGAAAATAAATACCTACACCTTTAAATAACAATTAAGTTTCTTGTTATTTGCAACTGAAAGCACTTAAATTTGATACAAAATTTCAGAGTCACAGTTTTCATAACTCAAAACTATAAATTATAACTCAAGAAGTTTAAATTTGTTGGATCTAGGCCATTATGGTAAGGACTATGCAGCTTAAGGCACCTAAGCCACTTACCATGCCTCAGCCCCATATGAAATTATAAAGATGGCAGGAGGGGCAAAATCTTCTTGCTTAGAATCAGAGCCCATGAGATGCTATCCCCTCAAACTATCTGAATCCCTGAATTTGGATACCTGCCTAATCTCTAATCCTGCCCTGACTCTTCAGAAACCCAACTGTTGGTCAGTAACAGACTGAGCTAACTGTACTCAGCCTAAGCCCTTTAAGAGTTCTGAATTCCTAATATTGCCCTTTACCCACATTCTAGTATAATGCTGCTTTAATTGCTACAACCTATCATGTAAACTTAATGTGATTCCTGACAGGTAAACTCTAAGGACAATTTATATATATAAAGACCTAAAATTTAAAAGGCAGCAGACAAAAATGGTTAAATAGGTTTTTCTGTGCAATCATAAATGAATTTTATAAATCTATTAAAACTGATGTTATATGGACAGTTAGGTTTTTCAGGAGTGTTGGTAATATTCTATTTGTTGACATGAGCAGTGATCACATGAATTCATTTTATACAAAATAATTTGAACTGTTGTTGTTGTTATGTGCCGTCGAGTCGGCCCCGACTCATAGCGACCCCTCCTTGGGTTTCCGACTGTATATTTATGTTTTATGCCCTTTTCTGTATTAATCTTACATTTCACAATAAAAACCTTTACAATATTATAAGAATATTAATGGTATGCAAAGAAGTGACAGATATATTAAATTAAAAAGCAGGTTACACAACACTGTATATAATACTACGATTTTTTACCAAACAGCTATACATTAGAAAAGGGTAAGTGATTTTTAATAAATGGGAGCATACTTAGAAATTGTTGAAGAACACATTTGTATTTCTAAAACATGTAAAAATGGTAAGCAACATGTAAAATAATCTTTCCTTATATATCTTTAGATGATCTATTAAAGGAGCTCTGGTGGTGCAGTGGTTAAAAGCATTTGGCTGCTAAACAAAAGGTTGGAGATTTAAACCTACTAACTGCTTCAAAGGAGCTCTGGTAGCATAGTGGCTAAAGCACTTGACTGCTAACCAGAAGGCTGGCGGTTCAAACCTCCTTGGAAGGAAGGTTGGGCAATCCTACTTCTGTAGTGATACTGCCTCGGAAACCCAAGGAGGGGTCACTATGAGTCGGGGCCGACTCGACGGCACATAACAACAACAACAACAACTGCTTCAAGGGAGAAAGATGAGGCAGTCTGCTTCCATAAAGATTTACAGCTTTAGAAACCCTGTGGGCAGTTCAACTCTGTTCTGTAGGGTCACTATGAGTTGTAATTAACTCGATGGCAGTGGACAGGATGAACCATTATAAAATGAGACCTTTTGGATACCAGTACAAGATATATCTGTTCATTATTAGAATATTTTTCCATTTAAATCATGATCAACAAATGAGTATTATTTTAAAAAGGTAATCTAAGGTATTTACTGTAAGGTATTGTTATTTTAAAGTTGTGCTTTTGTTAAATTTCTGCATGAAAATCATCTGTGATTTTAGTTAACAATGTCAGAGTAATTTTAAAAGTGGTAGGAAAATATCATGAAGTTTGTTCTTTGCCCTAGGGCTTTATTATTGTAATGGATCACATTTATGGAAACACCACAATACAATTAATAGTCATAAAAAGCATACTCTACCATGTAAAATGATCGACTGTATCCTCATTATAACTTTATGATAGCAGTGGTCCAATATTACAATCACAAATTAAAAACATATTGTACATAAATTATGAGAAGAAATCGCTCTCCTATACAAGCTTCGTCTTTAGAAATCACAAAGATGACTTTTAAAGATTAAAAAGTCAATCAAGTCTGTGATTTGAATCTGATATTGATTTGACAAATGATTTTGGAGGCGTGAACCAGTAAATTCATTTCAGAAAGAAAGAATACTCTCTTCTCACATCTGGATGACACTGATTTTATTTTTTTAGTATACAGAAAACAATGTTGGTCAGTAGGATGACACTAGTGGTGCCGTGGTTAAGCATACTCTGCTAACTGAAAGTTCTGTGGTCGCAAGATGTGGCAGTGTGCTTCTGTAAAGATTACCAAAGCCTTGGAAACCTTATGGGGCATTTCTAATCTGTCCAATAGCATCACAATGAGTCAGAATTGACTTGATGGCAATGTTTTTTTTCTTTCTTTCTTTTTTTTTTAAATATATGTATATATTTTTTTTTATTAGGATTTGGGTGAATTTGTTTTTTTTTTCTTCACTCAGGTTATTTCTGTATACCAAAAAAAAAAAAAAAAAAATCCATTGTCATCCAATGGATTCCAACACGTAGCCGCCGCCACCACCACCACCACCACCACCCATTGGGTTTCAAAGCTGTAAATCTTTATGGAAGGATTGCCTCATCTTCCTTCCGCAGAGCAGCTGGTGGGTTTAAAGTGATGACCTTCTAGTTAGTGGCCAAATCTCTCTCCCATTGCCATCAGAGCTCCTTCATTTCTGTATGTTGTTGTTGTTGTTATGTGCCATCGAGTTGGACCTGACTCATAGTGACTCCTCCTTGAGTTTCCAAGGCGTTATAACTATGGAAGTAGATTGCCCAGCCTTCTGGTTAGCAGTAAAGTGCCTTAGGCACTACGCTACTAGAGCTCCTCTATTTCTGTAGAGTAACCCTAATTACATACTAAATGTACAATCAGATAGTAACTTCAAGTGTTCCAAAATTAATATAGATAAAAGTTTGTTGGAAACATGGTACCACAATTCTCTGATATCAGCAAAAAATCATTACTTAAAATTTACGAATCTGACAAGAGCAAATGTCAATCAAATAAATAACCCGTATTTAGATGACCCAAGAAATAGTACAGTGGGGAGTTTTTGAAAAGGAAATTATTATTTCAATGCCAAGTCACGCTTACAGCTTTGAACAAGTAGCAAAACATGGGCATGTTTCTCAAATGGATTTCACAGCATCAGTGCAAAAGCCAGAGGGGATGGCTTAGATTTTTAAGCCTCAGATTTGAAATACCTAGACTCCCTGCAACTACCGCGTTAAATCCTCTGTGGAACCACAGCTTCAAATGCTATCAGGAGAGACTCAATTCTTCATCCTTCTGAGACTGATAAATTGAAAGCCATGAAGTTTAGAGGAAATGGAGGGGAGCCTGCAGGGGGACACAGGCTAACAGGGCGCTCTATTTGTAACATCATTTAAGGTTACATTTGTGGCTGTCTCTTTGGTAAGATTTGAACATACTGTTTTAAGGATATTCAGAAATCTCACAACACTGCCATCAACTGTCTTTATAAACATTTAAACCTAACTTTAGACAGCTCAAATCAGAATGAAAATATTACTTTTAATTCCCATTTAATACATTCAAGGGAATTAGTGTCTAGCCAACTTTTTATTATATTATTCCTACGGAAATTTTTGAATCTCCAATTAATTTCTCTTTGCTGCTTTATATCTCTGGACTGTCCTGTCCTTGACATCAACTGATAGATGCTACATAAATACCAATTAAAACACCAGAATTGTATTTAATTTGCACGATATTCTACCAGTCTCAAAACTATTCTCACATTTCTTTCCTTCTGTCACCAAAAGTTGTTTGTTAAGCAAGATCACCATTATTATCTTCATTTTAGAGATGAGGAAATTGTGGCTCAGGGCAGTTATGAGGCAGCCATCACTAATATGTTGTGGCCCTAAATTTTTAAATCCTAGAATACTTCTGCTGTATTAATAGTGAAAAATTTTAAGAACATAATCTTTTTACCAAAGAAAATTAACTAATGCATTCTAAATTTAAACAAAAATAATATAACCAGTTCTTTTATCAGTAACACTATATATCTCTGCTCTGTACAATTAATGACTTAAGAGAGTAAAAATTTGGGGATGATGCTAGGAAAGTTGTATATCATATATTTTTAAAGTTCTACTCCCTAAATGACCAATATAAACCTTTTTATATATAAAAAAAAAATTAAATTCACTTAAAACAAAGCAGAAGGAATACAATCATATTTAGGGCCATTTGAAAACCTGGTGACTCTATTCCTCTTTCAAGTATCACCTGACATCATCTTATCCTGTATAGCCCAACACAAATGACTTGTTCCTTCTCCAAACTTCCATTTAGGAAGCAGGAATTTATAACACTACTCTTTTAATTTCACTAACTTTTTAATAGCACTTCCCAGACTTGGGGTAATTCTTCAAGTCTATTTTATGCTTTTTAAATTATGTATTTAATTTCATACCCACAAAGCCTTAAAAGTTTTGTAACCCTCACAACTCCTACCTGGTATTTTACAAGTTTGTATATACTGACAGATGCCCTTTAAAATTATTTGATTTCGTAGCTTCCTTTGGCAACATAGGCAGGTATTCCAGAGCCCCAAAGGGATTATTGGTTCTTGCTCTCACATCTGCCCAGCAACCAAACTGTGAAAATAAGCAGCTTCTACTATCAAAAAAGAATCTCCTTTACTTCTTTTATTCATTTATTTAGCACTTAATGGTGCTAGGCAGAGGGAGAGTAAGATGAGAAAGGAGTGAAGGCTGCGTTCCTGCCCTGGAGGTGCAGAAGGTGCACTTCACTGAACTGTGTGGAGTTGGTTTCTCCAGACTGTTTTGCCTCTTCCAGCTCACGAATTTGTGAAGAAAGGACGTCCTACAAAAAGGCTGTGTGGGTGGAAAAACTAAAATGAATCTAGTTGTAAGCAAGCACGCATCATCTATCTTCAACAAACATTCCAAATCTCTGGAGCCAAGAATCTCAGAAAAGCACATTTTTAGTTTGGCAAACTTTTCACCTTGAGCTTTTAATTAAAAGAATGTTGTTGTTGTTGTTATTTGCCATCTAGTCGGCCCCGACTCATAGCGACCCCTCCTTGGGTTTCCGAGGCAGTATCACCACCGAAGTAGGAATGCCCAACCCTCCTTCCGCGGAGTGACTGGTGGGTTTGAACCGCCAGCCTTCTGGTTAGCAGTGAAGTGCCTTAGGCACTATGCTAAAAAAACAGTAAGTAAAAAAAACAAGTAATACACAGCCATTACCTAAAGTTTCTACGGTCATGGAACACCGTTTTTCAATATTGAACTAGTTCTGCGTTTAACAGTGAGAAAGCAACAATTTAGTCGATTAGTATTAAACATGAAATAAAACAAAAAGTTTCCGCACGGGTTAAAAATAAAATCTTAGGCCGCGAGCCCCAGCACCAACCCAACAAAAGCCTTCCACGGTCCTCGAGGAGACCACGTCCGTCTCGCGAGAGTTGCCGAAACCCAGAAACACACTTAAGCAAATAGGCGTGACATTCAGGTGGGCGGGGTGCCGGGGATCGGGAGTTCGGAGGGCTAAAGAGACAAGACTAAATTCGCTGTGCAGTCCCGTGACCTCCCGGATCCGGACTGCATCTTTATTCTGACCGCCCGAAGTTGCCCCTCCTGGCGGGCAGCCATGGCGCGGAACTCGAACCTGCCTCTGCTTCTTGTGCCGTTTCTGTTTAGTCCGGCCCTGGTACGCAGCTCCAGCCCTCTGCCCCTGGTCCTCAACACTTGGCCTTTTAAGAATGCAACCGAAGCAGGTGCGGGCGGCGGCTGGGTGCGGGTGGCTGCGCTGTGAGGGCTCGCAGATGGTGGTGGTGGTGGGGGGACGTCTGGCTAGCTCCCCTGATGTAATCAGGAGCCGGGACAGCGAGCAAGGACTAGGCTAGGCTAGGCCAGGCCAGGCTTCGCCTTGCCTCCCATAGTCTCACCTTTAGTCCCTCCTGCATTTTCTGCAGTCGACTCCTTATACTGGCCTCATGGCCACTGCTGCATTTTAGGCCCCATCTTTTAGAATGCCCCCGCAATAGTACACTTTCCACCTTGCTACAGACCTGAAACAGTTCTGAACTTTCTGCTTAAACTTTTCCTGTGGCGCCTATGATTTCTTTTGCCTGGCATCCAGTCTTTTCTCGGGCTATCTCCTGCCTACCTCTCCTACCTCTCTGGTCACTTCTCCCCATCCTTGGTACTCCACTTTGGTAAACAAGTTAGAAGGAAGATTGGGCAACCTACTTCCGTAGTGATAATGCCTCGGAAACCCCAGGAGGGGTCGCTATGAGTCGGCTTCCACTAGACAGCACATAACAACAACAGTAATCTCCCAAAGCATATTCATTCTCCCATCTGCTTTTCCAACCTCGGCCTGCCAAATTCTTTGTTGAGTTTAAAACATTGCTAAGACAGGTTCCAACGTTAAGTGTATGTTAAAGTCGGCTGCAGAGTTTCCCAACATGCCCGTGCTTTGGTGCTACTTCCTGAAATTTTGATTTAACTGTTTGAACCATAGAAGCTCTGGTGGCATAGTGGGTAGGGTGTTTGGCTGCTAATCAGAAGGTCAGTATTTAAAACCCACAAGCTGCTCTGCAGAAGGAGGATGAGGCAATCTACTTCCCTAAAGATTTACAGACTTGTAAACCCAGTAGGGTCACTGTGAGTCAGAATCCACTCGTTGCCAGTAGGTTTGGGTTTTTGGGGTTTTTTTTGGTTAGAACTAAAGCATCTTTTTTTTTTTTTTTTTTTTTCAAGCTTCCCAAGTGATTCTGATTTGCAGCCAGACTTGAGAACCACTAAGCTAAAGGCCTCACTTCATCCAGGAAGCCTTCCCTGACTTACTGCCCTCAGCCCAACCTGAATAAGATGCCTGTTTTCTATGCTTTGGCTTGTATATACATCTTGACATTTTCTCATTGTATTGTGCTTATTTGCTTCTTAGCTTTGAGACTTAACAACTGCAAGAGTAGTTTCAGGTTCTACCCTATGAGGGTGTCAATTTATTTCCTTTCTGGGGCAGAATTGAGTCCAAAACTTGGGGGAGGTGAGTTTTCATGTTTTCGGCAGTGCATACAAGTCAGAAAAAATGAGGAAACAGGTGTGAGAAGAAAATTCCCAATGATAATGAGACTAAAAGGAAAGTGCAAAAGCTGGGGCAGGGAACATTTCTATGTAAACTGCATGACTTGAAAGGTAACTACTTGCAATTTGCTTACTTGCCTCTGAGCCCAGTATTGATTCTTACTTACAAACAATGGTATTCATCCTTCAGTGATTTCATTTCTTATCAGTAAAAAATTGTCCACTGAAAAACACCTCTGCTCCCTTACTCCCATCCCATGACACCCCCACTCCACCCTTTTTTCAGAAGTAGCTGTGTAGAATGTGAAAAATGTGGCCTCTGGAGTCAAAATGGCTACTTTTGCATTCTGCCTTTGCCCCATACTAGCTCTGTGACCTTGGGCAATTTACTTAACGTGAGTCTGTCCTTTTTTAAAATGAGGACAGTTCTTAAAGCTGTTGTGAAGTTTAAACAAGTTAATTCATATGAAGCTTATGTTGTACATATTTGCTGCTGCTCTTCTTGGGTACTGTCAAGTCACGTCCAACTCAGCAGTGCCATGTACAACAGAACTAAACACAGCTGGTTCCTGTACCACTCTCATAGTCATTGCTGTGCTTGAGCCCATTTTTGGAGCCACTCTGTCAGTCCATCTCGCTGAACCTTTTCTTTACCAAGCATATGTTTTTCCGGGGACTGGTCCCTCCAAATAACATGAGCAAAATACAAGAGACAAAGTCTCATCTTCCTTATTTCTAAGGAACATTCTGACTGTACTTCTAAGACAGATTTATTCATTCTTCTGGCAGTCCATGGTATATTCAATATTCTTTGCCAACACTATAATTCAAATTCATCAATTCTCCTTTGGTCTTTCTTATTCGTTGTCCAGCTCCGCATGCATATGAGGTGAATGAAAATACCTTGGCTTGGGTCAAATGAAGCTTAGTTTTCAAAGTGACATTTTTCCTATTACAGTATTGTCATTAAGACTTGCTGTGATAGGTATTCCCTCAATAAAGTGTTAGTTAATGCATATTGATGCAAAAGAAACTAAGGCTATAATTTAATGGACTTTCAGTTTTAACTGCATCTTAGTAGTTTCTGTTGTACCTTTCAACATTAAGCAAGGGGTTACCTATTTCTTATCTTAAATTCTCAAAAGAAACAGTGTATTAGGAAGTGAAAAAGCCATCACTTAGCATCAGTAACAGAGCTCTGGTTGTGCAGTGGTTAAAACACTCATCTGCAAACCAAAAATGTTGGCAATTCCATCCAACCAACCACTGCACTGGAGGATGTGGCAGTCTGATTCTGTAAAGAGTACAGCCTTGGAAACCCTATGGGACAGATACTGTCTTCCTATAGGGTCACTATGAGGGAGAATCGACTCAACAGCAGTGGTTTTTTGGTAACATCGGTAGCCAGTCTGAAGTCTTTGTGGTAAATAGTTACATTTATATAGTTTTGTCTATATTGCTGTCATACAGCATCATCACAGTGTCTCCTTAAGTAAAAGAGATAGAGATGGTCTAGACCAGGAAGATGTCCAAATTCAGAGTGAAGATGGCCGTTCTGCTGGATAATGAGGAAAAATACATTTTTGTACAGTTAGAGCAAGAACTAAAAAGTTACAGAATCGTAATTGCCTAAAAGACAATTAGGGGAGACAATGGTATGATATCTAAAACCAGAGATTTAGCAGGGATAGGTGGATGACATAAGTGGGAATACATGATTGGTTAAGAAAACCTACTGCCAGTCGAGTTGATGCCAACTCTTAGTGACCCTGTAAGAGTTGAACTGCCCAGTAGGGTTTCCCAGGCTGTGAATCGTTACAGAAGCAGATTGCCTCATTAGTCTCCCATGGAACAGGTAGTAGGTGTGAACCTCTGGCCTCTGGTTAGCAGCCCAATGCTTTAACCAGTGCACCTCCTGGTTAAGGGTATATGTCCTTCAGTTTATTACAAGATGTCACAGGACAGTGGCAGGACAGGTTTTTTTCTTGTAGCCTGTGTAGTAAAATTGCTTCTTCAGTCTTACCTGTTTCTAGGGGTAGTTCTGAGCTCTTGCTTCTTAAATGGATTGTGATATCCTGTGTCTGTCAGACCTCAGAGAAAAGGATTATCTCCTTTAAGGTATATGGTCAACATCAAGCTTAGGTCTCCACATCAAGACTAGAGGAATTGCTGTTAGAAAAGACAGCTTTAAAATTCAACATAGATTCTAGACTCTTATCTAGACTTGAAAATGGAGTTAAGCCTTCTCTTTCAGACTGCTCTATTTACAAGTGCCTCTGATTTTAATTCCTACATACCACTCTTTCACTCCATTATAGCATTTGATAAACTAATTTGTTAAAAGTTCAGCTTAAATTAGAACAAACTTGAAAAAGAATAAGTTACCATAATGTTTCTGGTATGTTGCATTTGGGATCGAGTGTGTGTGTGTGTGTATGTATTGTGTGTGTGTGTGTGTATGTATATCCATGTTGTTGTTGTTGTTTTTATGTGCCATTGAGTCAGACCTGACTCATAGTGACCCCTCCTTGGGTTTCTGAGGCAGTATCACTACAGGAGTAGATCGCCCTGTCTTCCTTCCATGGAGCAGAACCACTGACCTTCCAGTTAGCAGGCAAGTGCCTTATCCACTATGCCACCAGAGCACCTTCATATATGTATATGTGTGTGTGTGTGTGTGTGTACATATGTGTGTATGAACCAAAAGCCAAACTCACTGCCGTCGTCAGTTCTGACTCATAATGACCTCTCGGGATTCTGAGGCATTATCTCTATGGGAATAGATTGCCCAGTTTTCCTTCTGAGGAGTGGCTGGTGGGTTTGAACCTCTGGTTAACAGTCAAATGCCTGAGGCACTACACCACCAGAGCTCCCATGTATGTATGTGTGTGTGTGTGTGTATTATATATATATATATATATACAT
>NW_006921865.1:3713404-3717256 GCF_000298275.1 Orycteropus afer afer | reverse complement strand
GGAAGGAAGGTTGGGCAATCCTACTTCCGTAGTGATACTGCCTTGGAAACCCAAGGAGGGGTCGCTATGAGTCGGGGCCGACTCGACGGCAAATACCAACAACAACAACAACTGTCTCTTCTGCACCAAAGTGGTGGAATTTATCCTAAAAAAAATACTTGTTGGCAGAAAAGCATATTTTTTTCAAAAATCTATTAACCTATGAAACTACCTTTTTTTATCTATTACTGTGTTTTTTTTCTCTTGCAGCACTACTATGGATGTAGGAGCAGTAGGAGCTCTTAGACGAATTAAAAACGCTATTGGTGTGGCTCGAAAAGTGCTGGAGTATACAACACACACACTTTTAGCGGGAGAGTTAGGTATATTCTAACTATGATATAATGATGCTTTTTCTAGCATTTTTCTCAATTATCTTCACTATGAAAATAAGTTTCCACGTAAAATAGTAGATAAAAGGAGACCTGACTTCAGCTTACTATAACAGTAAGCTGTTTTACTTAATATCTATTTACCTTTAGATAACTAGTTTAACTTCTAAATCTCACTTTCTTTATCATTAAAATAGGATTTTATTTTAATAGTTCTTTATCCATAGATGAGTAATTGCTAGACCAAAACCTTATTCAGCATTGTCTTCCTGTTACACATTATAGGTGTAGGACCCAAGAAGCATTGCTAACCAAAAAGATGGAAATTGAAGGAGTTTTGCCATGATGGTGAATTGCTTCCAATTATATACCAAAAGTCATACAGTGACCTATAGACAAAACTATTTTTAATGATTTGTTAGTTAACAACTTGAATAGGCTTCTTTCAAGTTTGTTTAAAGTACAAAATTGGAAATGACTTGACAAGCAAAAGGACTTGTTACTCATTCATTGGAATCTAGTTGTCCTTTTGTTTGGCGTCTCAATGCTTTTACATCCCAGGGCACTGCACCTGTGTTAGAGCAGTAAGATTTTGTGTTGATGAAGAGATGTGCCTTTTGTGAAGTGGAAGAAGATACTGTGGAAGAAAAGCAGAAAAGGAGAACTGTCATAACACACAACCCAAGAGTCACAGCACATAAGTTTTAGAAAAGAGTACATAGCAATATTGATCTGGAAATTGCTTCCCTTATAACTTTTATTGTCTAAATACTATTTTGAAAGTCTTCATGTACCATCATGGGTAATTGTACCCCAGTTAAGTGACAGCTAGGAGCTCTAGTGGCATAGTGCCTAAGACATTTGACTGCTAACCAAAAGACTGGCGGTCAAACCCACCAGCCACTCCTCAGAAGGAAGGTTGGACAATCTACTTCCATAGTGATACCGCCTCGGAAACCCAAGGGTCGCTGTGAGTCAATTTGACTCGACGGCAGTGTGTTTGGTTTTTTTTTTCCCCCAGTTAAGTGACAGCTGGAATGCTGGTGGTGCAGTGGTTAAAAGAGCTTAGCTGCTAACTGAAAGGTCAGTGATTCAAACCCACCAGCCACTCTTCAGAAGAAAGATGTGGCAGTTTGCTTCCTTCCATAGAGATTTAAAGCCTTGGCAACCTTATGGGGCAGTTCTGCTGTGTCCTGTAGGGTCACTATGGGTTGGAGTAGACTTGACAGCAGTGGGTTTGGTTTGATTTGAGTGTCAGCTAACCTAGAGTACTTCCTGTACATACACTTTATTTAAAAAGAAATACTTGATTGATTTACATTTTTCTTCTCAATCTCCAGCCACTAAGTTTGCTGAAAGTATGGGATTTGCCAGTGAAGATTTATCTACCAATACTTCTCGAGCTCTTCATTCAGATTGGCGTGCTCAGAATTGCCAGCCAAATTATTGGAGGGTATGTGTAGACATTTAATTTTTTAAAGTGAATCCTTTGAATATATTAATTGATGTCCCTTCTGCTTGTTGTTGCCCACCTGCTGCCTGGGGTGCTGGTTAGCATCCTGGCAGCACATTAGAACGAGCAGTTTAAGTTGGGTCTCTGGGCCTGGGTATTCTTGAAAAGCTCTCTAGCTGACTTTAACACACAAACAAGTGACAGATCTACTGGTTTCTGGCAAGTTTTTCAACTAAAGTTCTCCTGTGGGGCGAGGGACCTGCCTACATCGGACCTGCTCTGCTTGTAGCAAAAGGCTCCAGGTCTAAAAGAAATCAAACTTCGAAAACCATTAGTCTTATTTCTTAGAACTTATCTATATCAGCTGTACCCAATATCTTGCCCTTATTTCACTTGAGAATTTATAGGTCTAATATGCTATTAGTAGGAGCTCTGGTAACATAGTGCTTAAGGCACTTGACTGCTAACCAGAAGGCTGGCAGTTCAAACCCACCAGCCACTCCTCGGAAGGAAGGTTGGGCAATCTACTTCCATAGTGATACTGCCTCGGAAACCCAAGGAGGGGTTGCTATGAGTCGGGTCCGACACGTTGGCACATAACAACAACGACATGCTATTAGTGGGATAACTGATCCTAGAAACAATGGGACATTTATAATAAATTAGTTTTCCTTTATCTTCCAGAGTCCTTCTCTAAGGTGTCTTGGTCGCTCATCTGTTTTCTCCATAAACCCTAAATAGTTTTGAATAACCAAGAAGTCTGTGGGATTAACACTTGAAACAGGCAACTCATAAAACTAGGTTTGAGGGGGCACCTGGGGCTCAAATCTTAAGGCATCGGTCTTAGGTTTCTTGCCTCATACCAATCTACATACATATATATGAATTTGTGGGTTTGGGTTATTAAGCTTTTAAGATGTATAAGCTAATCTTAGAATATCACTTAGAAAAAGTTCATATAAGCCTATCTTTGTTGTGTGGGAGGAATGGTTTTAAAACAGATTTTGCTTTAAATGTAAGACCTCTACTTTGGCCAGTGAATACATTCTGAAATTTGAAGGTCAGGTTGTATATGAGGATTCACTGCTAACTTAAATCTTCATTTATATCTGTTATTGTTCGGAGAATTTTAGACACTGAGAGAAAAAAAAATCAGGAATCTAATCTAGAAGTTAAAGGTGTCTAACCCATATTTAATGTAATTCTAAGGCCAATATAAGTATTAATAAAATAACATCCATCTCTTCACATGAAAAACATAACTATGGTTTAATTTTTATCTTTCATTTACCTTATATCTTTTGGTTTCTTGCTAGTGTTTGGTGATTGTATTTAAGTACTTGCCCACTTTTTAAAACACTGTTTTTTAAAAAATAAACCTTAAATCTTGTTTACAGAATGTTATACCAGATGCTTCAAAATACTGTGGACCCTACAAACCCAAGCCACATAGTATCTTAAAACAAGATGATCCTACCTATAAAGAAACAGGAGATAATTACGGTCATGATACTATTGGTAATTTGACTTTTATACAGTTCTCATGGTTAAAGTTTAGCCATTTGTATTTGCCTTCATACACCAAACCAAAACAAACCAAACTCATTGCTGTCAAGTGAATCCTACTCATAGTGACCCTATAGGACAGTTGAGTTTCCCCATAGGATTTCCAAGGTGGTAAATCTTTATGGAAGCAGAAAGCCACATCTTTCTCATGCAGCTCTTAATTTCTTCATTCCCATTTCTTGTGCCAAAATTTGATCCTGATTGTTTTAACGCCTAAGTATTACTATATACAAAAAACTCCCTGCTGTTGAGTCAGATCTGACTCATAGAGACCCCTCCTGGGGTTTCCAAGGCGGTATCACTATGGAAGTCGATTGCCTAATCTCCCCTCCAAGGAGTGGCTGGTGGGTTTATGCCACCAGAGCTCCCATGACTATGTTGTTGTTGTTAAGTGCCGTCGAGTCGTTTCCGACTCATAGCGACCCCATGCACAGCAGAACGAAACACTGCCCGATCCCGCAC
>NW_006921865.1:3711432-3712049 GCF_000298275.1 Orycteropus afer afer | reverse complement strand
AGCTCATTAAAAAACATAAGATATACCACTGATGTAGTTTTCAGTATTCCCAAATTTCCTGTTCTCTTCTACCTGAAATTAATGAAAGAACATATTTATGTTACCAGCTACTCAATCATTTGTTTATATTTGAAGTAAACTTTAGAGTTGGTACTTAATTTTTTTTTTCTTTTTAACTTCTAGGCATGATTGTAATCCATAAGACAGGACATACTGCTGCTGGTACATCTACAAATGGTATAAAATTCAAAATACCTGGGTTAGTGTTGCCAGTACAACAGATCTTACAGATACATATTAAGTGTAAATCGATACGTATTAGGTGCTATGGGAAGATACAGATGCAAAGCGTTGCCTTGTTCTCACATCTGAGAGAAATATGGAAGAAAATATCTCAGTATCTACATATATATATATAAAACCAAACTCACTGCCATCATGTTGATGCTTATTCATAGCAACACTTCATTGGGTTTCCAAGGTGGTATCATCTACGGAAGTAGATTGCCCAATCTTTCTTCCAAGGAGTGGCTGGTGGGTTTGAACCACCAGCCTTCTGGTTAGCAGTCAAATGCCTCAGGCACTACACTACCAGAGCTCCTAATATAATATATATT
>NW_006921865.1:3701666-3710222 GCF_000298275.1 Orycteropus afer afer | reverse complement strand
TCTTTTCAAGCCGAATAGGAGACTCACCAATACCTGGATCTGGAGCCTATGCTGATGATACTGCAGGAGCAGCTGCAGCCACTGGAGATGGTGATATATTGATGCGCTTCCTACCGAGGTGTGGGTTCCTGTGTTTGGGAATATTAGAGACCTTGAGAGAATACATTTTCTTTGTTAAGATGGAAAGTATTTTTTGGGGGAGGAGGGGTGGCTTGTACTTCCAGTTTGTGTGTACGGGAGCTTTTTAGAAGCTGTGTCCATAAAGACTTTACCTATCATTTTGATGATGATAATCATTTAAATTAAGCAAACATAGTTCTTCTGAATTGATGAGAATACTTAAGATCTGTTTAAATAATTTATATAAGTCACTGAGCAGTGGAACTGTAATAATTGAAGGTAAAAGTAGGAGATGGAGCCATTTATAGTTATTTAAAGATGATCTTTACAATTGGATATTTTGTGCATGCATATTATTTTCCCCTTTGATGGTTGATCCTTCTTTCATTTGGATATAACCTCTATACTTTATGACTTCTAGCTTTAATAACTTAAATGACAGTTATTCAGCCAAAACAAAAAATAATGGTCCTTCTTATCTGATGCTAATGAGTGGATTATTTGAAAAGATAGACATTGTATCAAACTTCACTTGCTTTGATATCAATGTTTTAGTAATAGCTGCTGACTCCTGTTCGTTAATATATTCTATCAAATATGACAGTTTGGGTATTTTTATATTTCTAACTTGAGGTAGCTCGATTTAGAATTAGGATTTACTCCATGACAATAAAATTTTACCTCTGTTAAATTAGCTACCAAGCTGTAGAATATATGAGAAGAGGAGTAGATCCAACCATAGCTTGCCAAAAAGTGATTTCAAGAATTCAGAAGTATTTTCCAAATTTCTTTGGGGCTGTTATATGTGCCAACATGACTGGAAGTTATGGTAAGTTATATTTGGAATTTGCATATGCTTGAACTTATAAATGTTAATCAAAATGTACATTTTAAAATAGTGTATTTTACTACTATATAATAGAAAGGGGTTCGTATGTAGAGTTGGCACTGGGTAAATATTAATTGATTTGCATTAATCAATTGTGAATCTTTTGAGACCCACAAAGTGTTAAAAATATACCCAAAAATGCTCCTTTGGTGCTGATAGTTATGATCTATTCTTTGGCTGTTAGAGGTTCTCTTTCATAGCTTTCCTAGTATAGTTTAGCTTCAGTTACAGAACATGTTGAGATGGGCTAATCTATTTAAATATTTTTTTGTAACTACAAGAAGATAGCAAGAAATTGTCTTCTGTACTTTTTATCAATTTGTGATTTAAATGTCTCAGCCATTTAGATCTTGTGGCCCCAAGATAAAAAATGTGTTACTGAGGAGTAAAAACTAAAAGAAGTTAGAATTATTTTCACACTGTGTTTTAGGTCTGTCCTTTGCTTCATTTACTTTCTCTGTGAGCCTGTCAGGATTTCAAAGCATTTCAAGATCAACCACTGCTGGCTCTCATTAGTGAATTTTCAGATGCAGAACATATACAGCTTACTGATCAATATGACTTATTAGGTTAGACTGCTTATTACTGTTCTTTGATCTTTTATTTCCCACAATTCTGTGTTTGAAAAACTTGTTTGAGGAATTTCTTACTCTTTTCTAAGAACTAAGATAGAAAGTCAATATGAGTGATGGGGAGGAATAGGCTCTATGTACAAAATAATTCAGTTTTATTGATTCTCAAGAAATCAACCTTAGAAGGTTCAAAGTTGGATTTAATAGGATATAAAAATGATAATTATTAAATTATAGATGGCGAGTTCCTTATATTTAAAATAATGACAACAGGAGGAGAACCCACTAGGTGTTTGAACAGAAGAAATCCACTGTTGACACAGGTGGGGCAGCACTGAAATGAACTTGTTAGAGCATCTTGACAAAGAAATAACTGTTCTCTCATTCTATTTAGAAAGGAAAAGGGTAAGGAACATGAGGGCATGGAAGGGGAAAGGGGTATATAAATGAATGTGGGTGTTGTTGTTAGACCTAGGAAAAAAAAAGTTTGTTTTTTTTTTTTTAATAAAAATAAATAAGAAAATAATGGCTACAACCACAGCATATATAGAGAGTAAAACTTGTTAGTCATTTTTCTGCGATTCCCAGACGTAGCTGCTCATGACGTCTTTTTTTCCTCTTATATGCACTGTTGCTCACTACTAATGAGAACAATGCTAGTGTACTTCTCTGTGGCTTAGATGGACAGAAGGTATAATACCCAACATTTAGGCAAATAAACAACATCAAAATAAATATGCACCAAAAGGAGTCCTGGTGATACAGAGCTAAGCACTTGACTTGACCAGAAGGTCAGCAGTTTGAACCCACCAGCAGCTCTCTGGGAGAAACATGAGGCACTCTGCTTCCTCTGTAAAGATTTACAACCTTGGAAACTCTATGGGGCAGTTCTAATCTGCCCTGTAGGGCCACTGTGCATCAGAATCAAATTAGTAGCAATGAGTGTGTGTGTGTGTGTGTGTGTGTATTAACCAAACAATTTTCTCTTTTCTTGGCCCCAGGTGCTGCTTGCAATAAACTTCCAACATTTACTCAGTTTAGTTTCATGGTTTATAATTCTCTAAAAAATCAACCAACTGAGGAAAAAGTAGACTGCATCTAATCCATCTTTTCTGTCAGTGTCTGTATTTAAAGAAGAAGGAAACAAAGGCTGAAAACATTACTTATCATATAGTATGCCTCATGTATTCTGAATTCTTTGTGTAATACAAGCACAAAAATAAATTTATGCCAAAGTGACACTCTCACTTGACATATCTGAAATTTATTATCTGTTTTTACTTAAAGTATTGGTGGCCCCTAAAAAACTGTGAGTTTGTATTGCCCCTAAAAAATTACGAGTTTGTATGTGTATTTTGTACATATTTAAATTTTAAGCGATACTTAGATTTCTGAATGATGTTTGAAGAAATTGTTACTTATGGTGATTTTTTTCCATAGTGATATATTAAAGCCAAAAGAAATCAATGTATACTTGAAATAGAGATCCAAGTTTTTTAAACACAAAGAAAACAGTAACAGTTACAGCATGATGAGAACTGATTTAATTTCAGTCTGTTACAGTGATACATCTTTCATCACTGATTATTAGTTTTTCACAATGATCCTAATAATTTGAAGAGGGAAGAATGCTGCTAATATAGATGCTTTTGGGTTTGCATGTAATGTTGATCCTCTTTATTTGCAGATTCTGGATTTGTGAATTTTTCTACTCACTAAAATTCGTGTGTGACCCCCAAAATTATCATTTGCGTCACTTTCATAGTCATTTTTGGACATGTACATGTGCAGCGTAGCAAAAAATTTGCGTTGCCCAATGAACATGTTCCCAGCTGAAGTGGAGGCAGACAGTGCTCTGCTTTCTTGTTTCAGCCGCCATACAGTAAACAAGTATCCTTTGTACAGTCTATTTAGTGCCACATTTTCATGTTTTGAAAATAATTTTGATATTTAAAATGGCCTCAGTGTAGTGCTGAAGTACTGTGTAGCATTCTAAGTGCAAGAATAATGTATGTTACAGAGAAAATATGTGCGTTCAGGCATGAGTTACAGTGCTGTTGGCTGTAAGTTCAATGCCAGTCAACAATTTGGTAACATCCAGGGAAAGCAAAAGGAAATTCTCTGGTCTGTAAATGAGGCTGTCCCACAGAGTGCTAAAGTAACATTTAGAGTTCACAGTGAATCTATAGAAAAAATGAAAAAGTGGTTAAGTTGTGGATTCATGAAATGGAAGCTGATAAAAATAGTGTAGTTGACAGCATATGAGTCTGAAAGCCAAAATGGCCAGTAAAATTTTAAACTTTTCTTAGCTAGTGCTGGCTCACTCACACATTTTAAATGTGATGTAGTGTGAAAAATGTTGAACTTGAAGGTGAAGCAGGTTCTGCAGATCAAAGACTGCAGAAGAACTTTGAAAATACCTTCTAGTGTACAAGAGCCAAACTTGTCAACCTTGGGGCTTCTCAGCCTCAGCAGCCAGCAGCTGTCTGGGTGAAGAAATGTCTCTAGTTCCAGTGGGCCGGGAGCAGGAGGCAGAGCTGGACCCCTAGGTTGAGGGGCTTTCACCCAGCCCCTACAGCCTGGCACTTTGAACTTGGACTTAAAGCCTCCAAATTTTAAGAATAAACTCCTGTTACGGCCATTCCATTTGTGGTATATTCCTGTTAGAGCAGTGCCAGGTAACCAGAACACACTCCAACCAACATTAACATAAACCATACCTTTGTTGGAGTTCCCCAGTGTTATGGGGAACTGTGCTGTCAAGTTAAGCCTCTTGATTCTGGCTTGTCCCATGAAAACCGAGATGTTGGTGGAACTTATTCTGTAGAAGAAAAAGACATCAAAGAGGGTAGCACCTCAAAAGTTTGGCTCTTGTGACTTGTTGATAAGTATTGGAGATCTCCCTTCCCAAACAAGTTTGAAAAACTGTCAGCTTTGTCTGCTTGGCTTTTCACTTCAAATCTTTGTGTTTTGGCATAAAGGTGGCAGTATAGTTTAGGCACTTGCATTTGAGGCTGTATTTATGAATAGGGCCACACTCTTCCATGTCACTGAAATACTTCCCATGGCAGAATTCTATTCTGGTATTTTGGACACTTTGAGAAGGACAATTCTTGGAATCTTAGGCTGACTTTCCTTGGGGATAGTCTCTAGCTTAAGGCATGCTTGGACCTTGCATGTAGCCATGTTCAGCAGCCTAACATGCTCTGCAGACCTTGGGACTTACAATGGACTTATTTGCCGTGTGGTTTGGAAACATCGGGACTGTGCCATTTTATTTGTCAACTTTGGGCTTGTCAGCCTCAGCAGCTAACAGCTGTCTGAAGAAATGCCTCTAGCTCAAGTGGGCTGGGAGCAGGAAGCAGAACTGGACCCCAAGGTTGAGGGGCTTTCACCTAGAGCCTGGCACTTTGAACTTGGACTTACAGCCTCCAAACTGTAAGAGAATAAACTCCTCTTTGTTAAGGCAATCCCATTTATGGTATGTTCTTGTCAGAGTAGCATTAGGTAACCAGAACACGTAATGAAGTGTCAAAGTAGGTAAGACACTAATAGGCATTGGTTGGAATAGCACTTCTTAAAGAAAAGCAGAGTATGATCAGCTTCAGTAGGAGCATCGAATCCCCATAGCCAGTAGATCATACTACAGCCAACACTGGATGGTGGGATGCACAAACCCCTCTTGTGCTGCAGGCAAAGGACCATGTCCCTTCTCATTGGGGGTTAGACAGAGTGGTCGGGCTGGTCAGGTGTCATGTGAAACACACACATAAGCAGAACAATGTGTGAAGCTGAGAAATACCACCTAACAAGGCAGAATGCCCAGTACAAACTATGTTATCTTCATATAAGATGT
The DNA here is from genome assembly GCF_000298275.1 of Orycteropus afer afer. NCBI lineage: Eukaryota > Metazoa > Chordata > Mammalia > Tubulidentata > Orycteropodidae > Orycteropus > Orycteropus afer. Next base: position 3,704,785 of record NW_006921865.1, on the reverse strand, counting down.
TCCAGGCTAGAGGCCCTGAGTGGGCGGCCCAGAGGAGGGGCAGGGAGTTGTGTGAGGGTTGCTTTACCAAGAATGTGTTTTATAAAACTTAGTGTTTTGTCTTTGTATAATTTTATTTTCAGGAATTTTTATATTTGTATATGGAAAATATAACCTGATGTTTACAGGAAATGAATGATTTATTTGCTCTAGGAACAATGGTTTGCTATTCACTAGTTTAGTGTTTCCTGTGACTTCATTGAACATGCTGTTGTGTATGCACTTGAGTTGATTCTGACTCATAGTGACCCTGTTTGACAGAGTAGAACTGCCCCATAGAATTTCCTACACTGTGATATTTTTAAATACAAATTTTATTGTGATTTGGGTGAAAATTTACAGATCAAATTTATTTTCCATGTAGCAGTTCACATACACTTTGTCTCGTGACGTTGACTGCAATTTCCCACAATGCCACAGTTCTCTTCCCACTTCCTCTCCATAGTTCCAGTGCTTACACGGTCTTTCTATTCTCCTAGGATTTCTCAAGGGGTGAACATTGACCTAACGTAAATGTTCAGCTCATAGGGCTGTCTTTCATTTGGTTGGAAGCCATAAGAATGGGTTCAATTCCAGACCTGAAGGGCAGCTGGGAGCCATAATCTGAAGGGTTCCACCAGCATTTTTTTTAAATTATTTTGAGTTTTGTTCCACATTGTTCTTCCATTCTATCCCAGGATCTCCTACATAGATCTGCCTCCAAGTGGTTGACAGCAGTAGCCGGATACTGTCTAGTTCTTCTGGTCTCATAGCCATATAAGCTGAGGATCGCATGGTGTACCAGTCCCTTGGACTAATTGTTTCCATCTGTCTTTGGTTTTTCTCATCCTTCTTTGCTCTGGATGAGGAGAGTCCCATGGTTGTATCTAGATGGCTGCTTGCAAGCTTTTAAGATCCCAGTCACTACTCACCAAAGTAGCATGTGGAACAATGTTTTTGTGTAGTATGTTATGACAATTGAGCTTGGTGTTCCCTCTGACCATGGTCCTTAGCTCACAGGTCCAACTACTTGCTCCCTCTGGGTAGCTGGCCGTGACCAAGAAGTGACTACAACCTTGTCCCTTGTCAGCTCTACTGTATACCTGGACATTCTTACAGAACATACAACTACACTTGTAGAAATATCATCTGCCGACCCTATGCATGGTCATGGGCACCTCCTCCCTGCACAGACATCCCGGATCATTCAGCCTGTCAACCCATCTATCCATCTGCAGATCAATGTTTCCCATCACTGACAATGCAGTACTGTATGTGCAAAAGAGTTCATCTTTGTTGTCTGTACCTCACATGCACCTCTTCATGTCTTTCTCTTCCTCAATGCCACTGTGTTGATCACTCACTTTTGGTGCATTGCACTTCCCTTCACCCAAATTCACTTGTTTCTATCTATCTAGCAGTGTTCCCTCCTCTCCCCTCCCACTCCTGCTAACCAACAAAGAAATTTTCTTCCATATATAAACCTTTCCTTGACTTTTTACAATAACTGACTAATAAAATATTTGTCCTTCTGTAATTGACTTATCTCACTCAGCATAATATCCTCCAACTTCATCCACGTTATGTGGTGTTTTGCAGATTGTACATTATTCTTCAGGGCTGCATAGCATTCCATTGTGTGTATGTACCATAGTTCGGTTATCCATACTTCTGTTGATGGGCATCTAGGTTGTTTCCATCTCTTTGCTATTGTAAATAGTGCTGTGATGAACATGGGTGTGCCTATGTCTGTTCTTGTCCTGCCTCTCATTTCTTTTGAATATATACCTAGTAATGAACTTGCTGAGTCAAATGGTATTTCTAATTCCATCTTTTTAAGGAATTACCATACAGCTTCCCACAGTGGTTGTATCATTTTAGAGTACCACTAACAGTGTATAAGAGGCTTGATCTCTCTACATCCTTGGCAGCATTTGTTATTTTCTGTCTCGTTGAACATTGCTAGTAGTGCTGGGGCAAGATAGTATCTCATTGTTGTTTTGATTTGCATCTCTCTAGTGGTTAATGAGGGAGCTCTGGTAGCATAGTGGCTAAGGCACTTGACTGCTAACCAGAAGGCTGGCGCTTCAAACCCACCAGCCACTCCTCAGAAGGAAGATGAAGCAATCACTTCCGTAGTGATACTGCCTCAAAAACCCAAGGAGGGGTCGCTATGAGTTGGGTCCGACTTGATGGCAAACAACAACAACAACAGTGGTTAATGATTGTGAACATTGCTTCATATATTTGTTGGCCACCTGAATATCCTCTTTGGTGAAGTGTCTATTCATGTCTTCTGCTCACTTTTTAACTGGATTATTTGTCTTTTTGTTGTTGAGGTGTTGGAGTTTTCTATAAATTTTAGAGATAAGTCCCTTGTCAGATATGTCATTGCAAAATATTTTTCCTAATCTGTAGGTTCTCTTTTTACTCTAGGAGAAGTCTTTGGAAGCACATAAAAAATTAATTTTCAGAAAGTCCCAATCATCTAGTTTATCTTCTACTATTTGTGCATTTTGGGTTATCCTTGATAGTCTATTTATATCACATATTAGGGTCCCTAAATTTGCCCCTATTTTTTCTTTGAGGAACTTTATAATTGTAGGTTTCACATTTAAGTCTTTGATCCATGGGAGTTAGTTTTTGTGTATGGTGTGAGGTACAGATTTTGCTTCATTTTTCAGCAAATGGATTTCTAGTTTTGCCAGCACCTTTTGTTAAACAGACAATCTCTTCCCCCATTAAATGGATTTCAGTCCTTTGTCAAAGATCAGCTGACGATAGGTCGATGGATCTATTTCTGGGTTCTCGATTGCATTCCATTGGTCTGTGTGTCTGTTGTTGTACCAGTACCAGGCAGTTTTGACTACTGTGGCTGTATAGTAGGTTTTGAGATCCAGAAGTATGAGACCTCCTACTTTGTTGTTCTTCAATAGTGCTTTGCTTATCCAAGGTCTCTTTCCATATATAGTTAGTGACTGGTTTTTCTAAATCCTTAAAGAATGTTGTTGGGATATGGATGGTATTGCATTGAATATATAGGTTACTTTGGGTAGAACTGATATTTTCACAATGCTCAATCTTCCTATCCACAAGTATGG
>NW_006921865.1:3700860-3701361 GCF_000298275.1 Orycteropus afer afer | reverse complement strand
CGACTCATAGCGACCCCACCTTGGGTTTCCGAGGCAGTATCACTACGGAAGTAGATTGCCCAACCTTCCTTCTGAGGAGTGGCTGGTGTGTTTGAACCACCGGCCTTCTGGTTAGCAGTCAAGTGCCTTAGGCACTACGCTACCAGAGCTCCCCCAGTGTTGAATAGAAGTGGTGATAGAGGGCATCCTTGTCTGGTTGCTGTTTGCAAGGTAAATCGTTTCAGTCTCTCTCCATTGAGAATAACGTTGGCTGTTGGTTTTTCATATATTTTCTTTATTATGTTGAGGAATGTGCCTTGTATTCCTTTTTAACTGAGAGTTTTTATAAAGAATGGATGTTGGATTTTATCAAATGCCTTTTCTACATCTATTGGTATGATCATGTGGTTCTTTTCCTTTGTTTTGTTTATGTGAATGGATGATGTTGATTGTTTTTCTAATGTTGAACCATCCTTGCATACCTGATATGAACCCCACTTGGTCATAATGTATTATTTTTTG
>NW_006921865.1:3694607-3696727 GCF_000298275.1 Orycteropus afer afer | reverse complement strand
TTGCTTCTTTGTGTGGACTGTGATGGTCTGTTGTCTCTGAGACATTATGACTTTGTTGTATTTCTATTTAATTGCTGATTGTATGTTGGAGTGATTCACCCAAGGTTTTCCAGGGTTTTTTTTGTTTTTGTTTTTTTTTTTTTGCATGTATCTGAGTAAGCAGGGTACTGTGCTCCTCTATTAGCTAGTTGGCAGCACTTAATGCACTCAACAAATGTCTCCTGGTGGGTGTGATACAGAATGAAAATTGCTGCTAATTGTTTGTCAAGAGCATTTAAGGGTGAGTCAGGCTCTTACTTACTGACGGTCATGTATTTTTGCCCAGTGCAAAAGGAAGTGGTGGGTCTCACTCAGTAAGCAGAGCTCTAGGAGGTGTGGGTGTGGTTGGGTCATATGGACACAGTTGCTTTCTCCCACTCATTTAGACAAAAACAATAATCAAAAAAGTAAATGCAAGAGGACAAAACACACACACCACATAAATACACAGGAACAATCACCAAAAAGAGAAAAAAAAGAAAAAAGAGGAAAGGCTATAAATGAGAGAAAATATTTAAAGAAATACTTGAAAAAGCCAAAAGAAATATGATTAGAAAAACAGGGGGCAAAAAACAAAATCCCACAATATCTGGGAGGGAGGAATAACAGAGAATAGGTAGTGCAGGAGAATAATGAAGAAACAAATGGGAAAAATGCCAAAAGAAAAACAAGGAATGAGGAGAACCACAAGAAAGAAAAAATGGGAATCAGGGAAAGGGAAGACAGAAAAAGCCAAAAACTAGTACCTGGGAAGGGAAGAAGAAAGGGGGAAAAAAGTAATAATAATTTTAAAACAGACAAAAACAAACAAAAAATATCTGAGTAGGAGTGTCGGCTTCATGGAAGCACACAGACTGGGATGGAATTCTTGCCAGCCCAGAAGGTGGGTGGAAGTGAGGGATGGCCACACCTCCATTCACCAAGAGGGTGTGGGGTATAAGATTAACAAGGGGAATGTTGCACCTTTCCAGTCCTCAGTGTCCAGAATGTCTTTGTGGTCCCGGCAAGTAGAGCCTATTCTTAGGTCTCTGGAATCTGAGAGGCAGCTGTCTCTTTAAATACTCAAAATGGCCAAACCACTTGTAATCTTCAAATGGCTGCACCTTCTGGACAATCCAAAGTGCACAGCTCAGCCCATCTCCCTCTTCACTGCTTCCCCTTTTATTTACCAGCCCCCAGTGCAGTCCTTCATGCAGTCTGGCTAGCAGGGCTGATTTTTAGGTTAATTCTTAGGTCCTAACACCACTTGGCAATATCCAAGGTTTTCGTGCCATCAGGATCACTAACAGTCAACAGCTCTGTGTGTCTTCTTTTTTGGTGCTTTCATGCAGGTTCTTCTACTAGTTGGAGTTTAGTCCACTTCTGTATCCTTCCTTTCAAAACTCAGGGCTCCAGGATTATGTTCTGTGTCTGTGTTCATTGGTTTCTCATTTCTTTGTTGAAGAGAGTCTGTGCAGTTTGTCTGCCTATTCTGCCATCTTCTTCCCTTTTTCCTCACATATATTTTTAAAGATGTTTCTCTTTAAGTCACATTCTTTCTGATGGAAATGATTTCCCTGTATATCTAATGTAGAAAGATAGACATGAAATTATCTTTGGAAATACCTTTTTAAGGTTTTATATTTAAATATAATATTAGTTAAATGTTGCAGATGTGTTGTCCTTTCTTTTGAAAAGATCAAATTATTTTTGTCTCTAAAGGTGATAGCATAGTGCCTAAGGCACTTGACTGCTAACCAGAAGGCTGGCAGTTCAAACCCACCAGCCACTCCTCAGAAGGAAGATTTGGCAATCTACTTCCATAGGGATCCTGCCTCAGAAACTCAAGGGGGGTTGCTATGAGTTGGGTCCAACTCGACAGCACATAACAACAACAACAACAATGGTGATATGGGCACAGGGAACCCATCTTTTTGATGAAGTTGTTTGATTTCATTGTTCATTGGCATTGTAGGAAATACATGTAGGAAACTACTACTAACAAGAACGTTAGAGGTTCAAACCCACCAGCCATTCCTCAGAAAGAAGATTGGGCAATCTACTTCTGTAAAGATATCACCTCAGAAACCTAAGGAGAGGTC
>NW_006921865.1:3683502-3693702 GCF_000298275.1 Orycteropus afer afer | reverse complement strand
GAAGACCAAAGAAGAATTGATGCATTTGAATGATGTTGTTAACGAGGAATATTGAGTGTACCATGGACTGCTAGGGAAATGAAGAAATATGTCTAGAAAGAAGTACACCCAGAATGCTCCTTAAAAGTAAGGATGGTGAGACTTTGTCTCATGTTATAAGGATAGACTAATTGCTGCGAAAGGACATCATGCTTGGTAAAATAACGGGTCAATGAAAAAGAGGAAGAGCATTGATGAGATAGATTGACACAAGTGACACTGGGCTCAAACATATCCATAATTGTGAGGATGTTGCAGAACTGGTGTGTTTTGTTCTTTTATACATAGGGTCACTATGAGTTGGAACCAACTTGATGGCACCTAACAATAGCAACAACAGCACCCATATGTTAAGTAGTTTTCCTAAATGTATCTGAGAGCATTAATATTGTCACTTGGATTTTTGTTAACTTTAACATGCTATGTACACACACACACATACACACATAATACTTGCCATCTATTTCTCATCTCTTATATTTTCAGGTCACCCCTTTCATCTAGTATAACACTAGCATTACCCTGGGAATTTAATGGGCTAAATTTAAGCAATATCTTAGTTCTGTTTAACAACAACACTTAGAAAAAGGATAGGATTTTGCCATCAGCAATATCATAATTTCTTGAGTATTATCCCAGACACAAATGATACACAAACTATAACATCAGATGCAATTCATAATAGGCAATTAGAGAATCCTTAAACACAAAAACCAAAACCAAACCTACTGTCATTGCATAGATTCCTATTCATAGTGACCCTATATTACAAAGCAGAATTGCCTGCATAGAGTTTCCAAGGCTGTAAATCTTTAGGGAAGCTGTCTGCCTCATCTTTCTCCCATGGAGCAGCTGGTGAGTTCGAACTGTTGACCTTTTGATTGGCAGCCTTAACCACTGCACCACCAGAGCTCCTTCTTTAAACACAAGTATGTAATAAATATTTTTGTGATTTCATACTCTTCACTATTTGTTATAATTACTGAAACAAATTATTTAATTAATTATTATCTTGCTTTATTTAAGTGGGGAAACAGTAATGCTAATCTTCCTGCGGGTGGAGTCTCATTTTCAGTAGCCACAATATAAAGCATGGCAGTCATGAATCCTGTTAACCAAAAATCTCCATCTTTGTCTTCCTGGTAAATAGGAAATTGTTTTTTTCTGGCCTCCATGTGGTTTGGTACAGCCATATGACTAGTTCAGGAAATGAATTTTCACGGGAGTGCTGAATATGAGACCTCCCAAGCTCTCTTTCTTTTAAACATGGAACCGTGATAGTAGATGCTCCCATCAGCCTGTGTCCTTAAGTAACTATAATGACAGATTCCCCTGAGAGTAAAGAAAGGGCATGTAGTGTGAAGGAGAAATAAGCCTTTGTTACTGTGATTCAGTATAATCTAATCTGTCCTAATATATACAATATGCTTGAGTAGTTAAAAAGTTTTGTAGGTATTATTAAAATAATAACAAATTAAACTATTCACTACATGTTTGAGATAAAGCATTGTAGACCTCTTGGTCACTTGAAGATTTAAACAAAGACTGCAATTTTACAAGTTCAAATGCTAAAGAATGGTTTAGCAAACACCAAAAAGGACAACTCTCTGAGATTCTCTTATAAATAGTTCACATAGTAAACAATTAATTAATTGTTGTGATATTTCCAAAACATCCCTCATCCCATACAGGAATCCAATTTAAAACATCTAAATGTTAATCTCATTTTTTGCACTAAATAATTACTACCATCAAGTCGATTCTAACTTATAGGACCCTACAGATCAGAGTAGAACTGCTCCATAGGGTTTCCAAGACTGTAAATGTTTATGGAAGCAAACTTGAAAGAAGTCAATGAATATAACACAAATTTAAACAGTCTGAAGTACTAAATAATGCATACTTAATACGATGGGTACATATTTCAAACAAAATTTGGTTTCTCTCCTTTGTTCAAACTCATCCTAATAAGGTCGCTGGGTGGCACAGCAATCTTGAACTTGGCTAGTAGACCAAAGATTGCCTGTTCAGAACCAACCCATCAGCACCATGGAAGACCTACACCTGGCGAGCAGCTGCAATAAAGATTACAGCCAATCTGGAACCTATGGAGTCTTTCCAAATGAATACATAAATAAACAAATACCTCATCAAACTAATTTTAATAGATCTTAATTCATTCTTAGAGAATACAGACCTGATATTTTTAGAAACACTTATGTATAGTATATATACATACACATAGAAATGTCTATTTCCAATGCCTACACTGACTTAACCAATTCCTTTTGGTTTCAGAAGGTAAGAAATAACAGGAATAATGTATTTTTAATTGAGAGATATTATACACAAACTATAACATACTTTCAAAGCCCATCTTTTTAATTGGTGAATTTCTTCTTAGAATGTCATAACATCTGGCACTCAGTGACTGAATTGGGATCTGAGGACATAATTGAACTCATTTAGTATCTTTAATAGTTTAATTAAATTCATTTGAATAAAACCTACTGGTGACATCAATATATATCTGAATCAGATGCTAATTATGAAGATAAATTAAAACCTATTTATATCACTTTAATGGTCAATATATTTAAAAGATTCCTAGACCCTTCAAAAGCTTCTAAAAAAGAATGCTTGAAATTAATGCCTTTACTCTTGAACACTATAGGCTGTTTGTGTTAGTTGGTATACTCTCCAACCTTATCTTAAGAAGTTAAAAAGATGAACTAATGACTTCTATTAAAAAATATATGAGTTATTTGTTTCTGGTTAATATGTATATTTTTCTTTTGAGTACAGTCTGAATTGGTTAAGATGACCACTTTTCTATTGTGCTACATAATACATATTTCCTTATACAACTCAGAGTCGGCCACTAAAGAAGTACCATATTTCAGTATTTGGAGAAAGCATACCCCTTCAGTGGATAAAATAATTGCCACATTCCAAATGGATATAATGGAAATTAAAGCTGCTGTGATCAACCTATTTGCTTCTGAGTTACAGAGAAAGAAGTCGTTGATAGTTTTAATGCATGGACAGTGCACTAAAGAATTCGTCAACTGATTTAAACTTGTGACTTTTCTAAGCTGTGCATTAGCTTTGGTTGCTGATTTTTCTTTAATTAAAATTTGGCTCCCTTAATGTGGATAGTGACATACAACATTTATAAGAAAATCAGATATTAGAGTGCATTAAAAAAAAAAAAATCCCTTCCAGTTGCTAGCAATCTATCTTTATTTCTTTCTGACTTGTGTAGAATGCTTAAGTACCATAAATGTCAAGATACTTTCTTTCTATTCCTAAATAAAACCAATATAATTTGTCTTCCTTTCTTGCTTTTCTTTGTAATTAAAGTCGATTGAAAATTAAACCAAAGAAAAGTTCAGAATAAAACTCAATTTAATTCTAATGAGGCAAAAGCAATGGTGTTCTGGAGCCGGCTTTTAGCTACAGAACTGATTGTCAAATGGTTGATACCTTGTAACCAGCCATGGTGGGAGCACTTAGGCTGCAAATACCAGCAAACATTACAAATTGGGCTTATTTATCAGCACACCATTGGCTAAACATGTTTTAAGATAAAATATAATACATACTTTACACACATAAACATAAAACCAAAAAAAAAAACCTCACTGCCGTCAAGTCAGATCCAACTCATAGCGACCCCTCTTGGGTTTCCAAGGCAGTATCACCACAGAAGTAGATTCTCACCCTTCCTTCTGAGGAGTGGCTGGTGGGTTTGAACCGCCAGCCTTCTGGTTAGCAGTCAAATGCCTTAGGCACTACGCCACCAACATACACACACTATAATACGTGTGTGTGTGTGTGTGTGTGTGTTTGTAGATAGAACATTGATCGATAGATAGAGAGACGTAGAGGACTAATTTAATTGCTTGGGTTCAAACCCTGATGCTCTCAATTACTAGCTGTATAACCTTGAGCAGTTCACTAAACTTCTTTGTGCCTCAGTTTTATTTTCTATTAAGTGAGAACAATAATAATAGAACCTACATTATAGTATTGTTGTGGAATACCCATCTAGCGTATTTAGAATAGTGCCTGTCACATAGAAGGTGCTTCATAAATGTTAGCCAATATTGTTATTATGTAAACCAAAGTGAGAAAATTAGAATCTAAATATTATTTCTGAGCAGAATATCTGATATATAATTTTAGTAATCACTATTTGTATTACATTGAGCCCCTTTGCCTCCATTCAAGGTCCTTGGATGGTGCACATAGTAAGCACCATCCAATCTTTCAGCTGGTAACTGAAAGATTGGCAGTTTAAATACAATCAGTGGCTTGTCAGAAGAAAAGGCCTGATGAACTGCTTCCATAAAGATTACATCCAAGAAAACCCTATGGAACAGTTCAACTCTGTAACACATGGAGTCATCATGATTTGAGATTGACTCAATGGCACAAGACAACAGCCTCCAGTTCACTACATTATGCTCAATACTGCAACTAGAAAATTAGATTCTAACATACAAGTGCTGGTGCCACTTTAGCTCTGCCTATGCTAGTAAAGATGACATTTATATATACTTTCCTTCCTTTTCATCATTGTATCTCCCTGCAAGAAGAGAAATCCAAGGCAGAGAGAACATCATTGAGATGTGTTTCATGAGCCCACTCACTTATGTGTGGAATTTTAATTATGAGTAATTCATTTCTTAACTATTGTTAGTTGTTCAAAGAAAAGCTTCTCAAAACCTTCTTATGTTCAATAACTATTTGGGAGCATGTATATCAAGACAGTAAATTAAACAAATGGGTTTACATCCTCTTCTTCTCTAAAATGACTTAGAAGAAAAAGAAAGAGGGGGAGGAGAAGAGGAGAAACATAAAAATTACCCCATAGTGTAAAAGGAAATGAGAAGGAGTCACTAGCAAATTACAAAAAAGTTTGTGAAAGATGGAAGATGAGAGGTATCAAAAGAAGTAGAATGAGGGAGGTTATATCCTAGAATTTGTGAAGAAGGACTGATGTGTTCATAAATCTCTGGAAAGAACAAGAAATCAGAAATGTCACTAGAAATACAAGAAACTAGTGAAATGAGCATGAACATAGTCAGTGGGTTTTTTTAGGTGCCATTGACTCGGTTTTGACTCATAGCAATTCCATGGACGATAGAAAGAAAGACTACCCAGTCTTCCACCATCCTCACAATCATTCCCAAGGTTGAGCCCATCATCTCAGCCGTCATGTCAATCCACCTCATCATGATTCATTCTATTTTCGCTGACCCTCTGTTTTACTGGTCTCTACTAACAACATGAACAAATCAGAGACAAAGTCTGGCCATTCTGGCTTCTAAGGAGTATTCCAGCTGTACTTTCTCCAAGATAGGTTTGTTTATTCTTCTAGAAGTCCATGGTGCATTCATTATTCTTCACCAACATCACTTTTCAAATGCATCAGTTCTTCTGTGGTCTTCCTTATTCATTATCCAGTTCTCACATATTTATGAGGCTGTTGAAAATACCGTGTCTTGGGGCAGGCCCACCTTAATCTTCAGAGTGATATCTTTGCTCTTCAATAGTTTAAATACATCTTTTGCAGCAGATTTGCCACATGCAGTACATCATTAGAGGCCTTGACTGCTGCTTCCGTAAGCATTGATTGTGCATCCAAATAAAATTAAATTTTTGACAACTTCAAATTTTTCTCCATTTATCATGATATTGCTTATTGGTCCAGTTGTGAGGATTTTTGTTTTTTTGATGTGGAATCCATACTGAGGACTGTAGTCTTTAATCTTCATCAGTAAGTGCTTCAAGTCTTCTTCACTTTCAGCAAGCAAGGTTGTGTCATTTGCATATTGTAGATGAGTCTTCTTCTAATCCTGATGCCATGTTCTTCTTCACAGAGTCCAGTTTCTTAGAATTTTTGCTCAGTATACACATTGAATAAGTATGATGAAAGGATACAACCATGACACACACTTTTCCTGATCCTAAATCACGCAGTATCCCCTTGTTCTGTTTGAACAACTACCTCTTGGCTTATGTCCGGGGTCCTCATGAGCACAATTAAGTGTCCTGAAATTCTTTTCTTCTCAAAATTATCTATAATTTTTATGACCTACAATTGAATGCTTTTGCATAGTCAATAAAAAACACCTTTCTGGTATCCTTTGCTTTCAACCAATATCTATCCGACATAGGCAATGATGTCCCTCATTCTCCATCCTCTTCCAAATCCAGATTGAATTTCTTGCAGTTTCCTGTTGATATACTGCTGCAACCACTTTGAATGATCTTCAGGAAAATTTAACTTGTGTGTGATATTAATAATATTGTTTGATAATTTCAGCATTCTGTTGGATCATTTTTCTTTGTAATGGGCACAACTATGGATCTCTTCCACTTGGTTAGTCAGGTAGCTCTCTCTCACATTTCTTGGCATAGATGAGTGAGTGCTACCAGAGTTGCATCTGTTTGTTGGAACATCTCAATTGTTGGGTATTCCATCTATTCCTGTAAACTTGTGTTTCACCAATGCCTTCAGTGCAGCTTGAACTTCCCTCAGTGTCATTGATTCTTTATCATAAGCTGAAATGGTTGAACTATTATTTTTAAGGTAATTTTTAATTATATGTCTTGTAAAACAGTTTCCCCGACTTATTTGATATCCTTGACAGTTAAAATAAGAAGTAAAAACCATTACAACAACTTTGTATTTTGTAAAGATATTCAAATGGTTATTGCTCATGACATGTCACATCTAGACAGAAATTGGCATTGGAAAAGAATATTCATTGTTATTTAATAAGATCCTCTATCAGTCAAAAAGTTCAGTGGTTCAAACCCATCAGCTGCTCCACAAAAAAAAAAAAAGATGGGACAGTCTGCTTGCACAAAGATTTGTAGCCTTGGAAACCCAAGGGGGGTCACTATGAGTTAGAATCACTCAATGGCAGTGAGTTTGGTTTGGTTTTGGTTAACAATCCATTATCAACAAGATGACTGCCTATTCAGTGGAACATTCAAAAGCTAAGTTACACAAGTCAGTTAGAAATTCCATAGCTGACTTATAGAATGAAAGATCAGGAACTCTCTGATATCACATGGATACCTCACACAATTCCTTTGAGGATTCTAGATGTTCTCAGATGAAACATCAGAGAATGTAGATGTGAGCAGTATTGTTTAGTTGGATCATACCTACCTGTATATGAGTTTAGGCTGAACTAGCTTTCCTGAATTAATCTGGAGTTCTAGTAGTTTGGCTTAGAAACCAATCTACTCTGCCTTAAGATCTCCATTCCCCATGTCTCTTGGAGGTGGCTGAGGCCTTGACTGATGATGCATCAAAGGCCACTCTTGCTTTCTTCTTTGTCCTTTCACAGGTGCTGACCAAGAGAGCACTTCTCAATAAACCTCTTGCACAGTAATCTACATGTGAATTCCTGGGAACTCAACCTGCAACAACATTCATAAAAGAATTTATATCAATCTTGAATCCCCAGTAATACTCTAGGGGGATTCAAAATATACAATTGGAGGACACTGGTTCTTCTGAAATTGGTGTATGAAATGACTGTGCCACTGTACCTTTGGGCAATTAATATCTGTACACATTAGTTTTCTTATCTATAAAACAAAGCCCAGACAGGGCTCCATAGACATCTCTATGTTTCTTTCCTCTGTTGAAATGGAAATGTCTGTACAGATTATTTATAATTCCTGGTATTCCCAGTTTAAGAGAATCTCACTCAATCTATTATTACAATAGTCAGCTATTAAAATAACCTATAGATCATCAGGGAGCTCTGGTAGCATAGTGGCTAAGGCTTTTGACTGCTAACTGGAAGGCTGGTGGGTCAAACCCACCAGCCACTCCTCAGAAAGAAGATGGGGCAATCTACTTCTGTGGTGATACTGCCTCAGAAACCCAAGGAGGGATCACTATGAGTCAGGTCTGACTCGACAGCACATAACAACAACAACAACAACATATCATCAGGAAGCTCTGGTAGCGTAGTGCCTAAGGCACTTGACTGCTAACCAGAAGGATGGAGGTTCAAACCCACCAGCCACTCCTCGGAAAGAAGGTTGGGCAATCTACTTCCGTAGTGACACTGCCTTGGAAACCCAAGGAGGGGTCACTATGAGTTGGGTCCAACTCGACAGCCCATAACAACACAACAACAACATAGATCATCAGACAAAAACAAGATTCTTCCAATGGTCATTCTCTATCTAAGTCATTTCAGCATAGTACATAGCTGAATATAAAATACTTAATCATAACACAGATTATAGCAAATTATTTTGGCTAAAAAGGTTGATTTAACAACATGGCATTGCATAATGTTCTCACACAAGCATGTAGAGCAGAAATCACCATCTGGCAACCCTCTGGCCAAATTGACCATCATATATATTTTCTGTAACTGGTTCAATGTTTAAAAAAAAATTTCAATTTATTGCAAACATTTGTAAATTATGATTAAAAAAAATTGATATTTCCATGTTTTCTGAAAAACTAGGCAACATTATAACAGCATCCCACATGATAGTGATTATCTGAAGCTGTGTATGGGCTGCCCTTTAAGGAGGGACTCACACTCTCTGGTGGTGTGGTGCCTAAGGCATTTGACTGCTAACTAGAAGGCTGGTGGTTCAAACCCACCAGCCACTCCTCAGAAAGAAGATGGGGCAATCTACTTCCGTAGTGATACTGCCTCAGAAACCCAAGGAGGGGTCGCTATGAGTTGGATCTGACTTGACGGCAGTGAGTTTTGGTTTGATATTTCACACTCTCAAGGTTGCCAGCAGCCCTCAACCAGGCCTGCTTTGTCCATTTACATACCTTGCCTGACCATGAACATTTGAGCTTGTGATCTTTCTATTGAAGAATTTTAATGGTTCTGTTTTGTTATATCCCATTTTGAGATGTTATACTCAATTTGCAATAGAAAGAGCATCAACTGGAAGTCAGAACAAAAAGGTTCAAAAGATGGGGACTCTAGAATTCTCTATAAAAATAAGGGATGGCAATTGCTTAAAATATGGACTTCAGGGACATTTTGCAACTGAGTCTAAGTAGCAAGTATGTTCATTTCCACACAGGTCAGATTTAAGGAGGTTGATGGAGAATGTTGTTGTTGTTATGTGCCATCAAGTCAATTTTGACTCATAGCAACTCTATGTAAAACAGAACAAAACACTGCCTGGTCTTGTGCCATCCTCACTGTCCTTGATATGTTTGAACCCATTGTTGCAACCATTGTGTCCATTCATCTCATTGAGGGACTTCCTCTTTTTCACTGACCTTCTACATTGTTGTTGTTAGGTGTCACTGAGTTGGTTCCAACTCATAGTGACCCTATAATAGAACAAAACACGGTCTGGTCCTGCGCCATCCTCATGATCTTTGCTATGCTTGAGCCCATCCTTGTATTGTTAATCCATCTTGTTGAAGGTCTTCCCCTTTTCTGCAAACCTTCTCCATTATCAAGTATGAAATACTTCTTTAGGCACTAGTCTCTCCTGATAACATGTCCAAAGTATGTGAAGTCTCACCACCCTCACTTCTAAGGAGCATTCTGGCTGTAGTTATCCAAGACAGATTTGTTCTTTCTTCTGGCTGCTGTTATATGCCGTCGAGTCAGCCCCGACTCACAGTGACCCCTCCTTGGGTTGTAGAGGCAGTATCACTACGGAAGTAGATTGCCCAACCTTCCTTCTTCTGACAGTCCATAATATATTCAATTTTCTTCATCAACCACAATTCAAATATACCAATCCTTCTTTTGTCTTTATATTCATGGTCCATCTTTCACATGAATATAAGGCAATTGAAAATTCCATGGCATGGGTCAGGTGCACCTTAGTCCTCAAAGTGACATCTTTGTTTTTAAGAGGTCTTTTGCAGCACATTCACCAAATGCAATATGTCATTTTATTCTTGACTGCTGATTCCATGGGCATTGATTACGGATCCAGGCACAATGAAATCATTGACAACTTCAGTATTTGTCTGTTTATCATGATGCTGCTTATTGGTCCAATTGTGATGATTTTTGTTTTCTTTTTTGTTGAAGTATAATCAGTACTGAAGGCTGTAGTCTTTGATCTTCATTAGTAAGTGCTTCAAAGTTATCTTCACTTTCAGCAAGCATTGTGTCATCGGCA
>NW_006921865.1:3681870-3683402 GCF_000298275.1 Orycteropus afer afer | reverse complement strand
TCAAGCAGCCACCTCTTGGCCTATGTATAGGTTCAATATGAGCACAATTAAACGTTCTGGAATTCCCATTCTTCACAATGTTATCAGTAATTTTTTATGCTTCACACAGTTGAATGCCTTTGCATAGCCTTTGCATAAAACATAGGTAAATATCTTTCTGGTATTCTTGGCTTTCAGCCAGGATCCATCTGACATCAGCAATGACATCCCTTGTTCCATGTCCTCTTCTGAATCTGACTTGAATTTCTTGCACTTCTCTCCCATGTACTGCAGCAACCAGTTTTGAATGATCTTCAATAAAATTTTACCTTTGTGTAATATTAATGATATTGCTGGATAATTTTTGCATTCTGTTGGATCACATTTCTTTGGAATTGGCACAAATATGGATCTCTTCCAGTAAGTTGGCAAGGTAGCTGCCTTCTAAATTTGTTGGCATAGATGAATGATTATTTCCAGTGTTTCATCTATTTGTTGACACATTTCAATTGGTATTTGGTCAATTCTTGGAGCCCTGTTTTTTGCCAGTGCCTTCAGCGTAGGTTGGACTTCTTCCTTCAATATCATTGGTGCTTGATCATATGCTATGTCCTGAAATGAACATTAACCAGTTTTTTTTTGGTACAGTGGTGTATTCCTTCCATCTTCTTTTGATGCTTCCTGCATCTTTTCATATTTTGACCATGAATTCTTCAATTTTGCAACTTGAAGCTTGAATTTTTTTCTTCAGTTCTTTCAGCTTGAGAAATGTCAAGCATGTTCTTAGCTTTTGGTTTCCTAACTCTTGCTCTTTGCACATTGCATTATAATACTTTGCTTTCTCATGTCATCCTTTGAAATTCTGTTTAGCTCTTTTGTTTCATCATTTCTTTCTTTCACTTTGATTACTCTATGTTCAAGAACAAGTTTCAGAATGCATTCCAACATCCATTTTGGTATTTTCTTCTTTCCTGGCTTTTTAATAACATTTTTCTTTCTTCATGTATGGTGTTCTTGATGTCATCCCACAACTCATCTGGTCTTCTGTCATTGTGATCAATTTGCCAAATCTGCTCTTGAAATGGTCTCTAAATTCTGATGGAATGCACTTAACATCATACTGTGGCTCTTGTGGACATGCTTTCATTTTCTTCAGCTTCAATTTAAACTTCCACATGAGCAATTTAGGATATGTTCAACAGTCAGCACTTAGCTTTGTTCTGAGTGATGATACTGAGCTTCTCTAAGGTGTTTTCCATAGATGTTGTCAATATGATTCCTGTGTATTCCATCTGACATTTATGTTGTTTAAAAAAGGTATTTCCAATGAATATGTCGTTGGTTTTACAAAAAGTCTATAACGCAATTTCTGGTGGTGTTTCTATCACCAAGTCCCTATTTTCCAACTACTGATCCTTCTCCTTTGTGTCCAACTTGGAGAATAAGGGAGGCTAACTCCAAAACTTTTTTGGAGTTTGATGCTGACACTGAGCCAAAGCTCATTTCTGCTACTAATTAGTTATATTACCTTAGGACATTAATTTCTCTGAATC
>NW_006921865.1:3679642-3680905 GCF_000298275.1 Orycteropus afer afer | reverse complement strand
TTGTTAGAGGGGAGAAATGTCTGCCAAGATATCTGTTTAAGTGCTGTTCAAAATTGTATTTTGGGGTGATATGTTTTGTCTTTTACTACGCTATTATTCAAAAACTGCTCACTTATCTTTACATTCTTCATTTGGTGTTCAACTACATTGTGACTTTTCTGTAAATCTTTTATGAACAAGGTCTTTGGTAGATCCCGTTTAATTGGTTAAGGACTATCAGTAGAGAACACTGTCAAAACGCTAGACAGAATTTCTTTTCAAAAATCATGCCACAAAACTTTTCCTGGGATAAGGTATCTGAATACAAATAAAAACAAACCATGTTCTCATGTTCACAAATGTTTCTGAACTTGGCTTGTCAAAACAAAAAAAGGACTTTCAAGTGTCCTATTAACAGTCAAATTCTCTAACAGCTTTGTTTTTTAAAAAAACATAATTATTCTTATTATGATTCTGACAAAACCAGTTGAAAGAAGGAAGGAGATTGGAGATACTTGCTAATAAAATATTCTTGTAGCTATTTTTTCAGAAAATAGAGTAACAGAAGATATTAAATATGAAAGCTTCTGAAGGGTTTCTTTGTGTCATCTTCCAAATCTAGTCAACAATTTTCTCACCCAGTGTGAAGGGACAAGAATAAACACACACATACATCCACATGTCACATGTACAGTTTTCTTCTCTTATTTTCTGTGTTATTGTTTAATGCTAGTGAAAATAAATGCTTGATTATGCATCAGCCTAGTTCAATATTCTCCACTCCTCTTCCCTAATTAATTCAAACTTGTATCTTCTCAAAGCCTAATGCTGAAAACATACACAAATATGTTTTAGGTTTGCTGTATACATCTCTGAATGGCTCCATTAGGTAGTATGGTTATTACTATATATGGCAAGCAATGTTAATATCTTTATTTTAATTCTAAAATTTCTGTTATTATATTTATGCATAAAATAACCCATTGCCATCAAGTCAATTCTGACTCAAAGCAACCCTATGGGACAGAGTAGAACTGCCCCATAAAGTTTCTAAGGCTGTAAATTTTTTCAAAAGGAGATTGCCACATCTTTCTCCTGTGCAGTGGCTGGTGAATTTGAACCATTGACCTTCCAGTTAGCAGCCAAATGCTTAACAACTTCATCACCAGGGTCCCTGTTTATGCATTATTACAGCTATTTTACATTGCTTTTTAAATGATTTTAAAGTAAATTTGGCACTCAAAATCAGCTCTAAGCTCAAAATCAAAACATGGGAAATATTCT
>NW_006921865.1:3673940-3678927 GCF_000298275.1 Orycteropus afer afer | reverse complement strand
GGAAGTAGGATTGCCCAACCTTCCTTCCGAGGAGTGGCTGGTGGGTTTGAACCGCCAGCCCACTAGGGCTCCTTAAACCAAAACCCAAACTCACTGCCATTGAGTTGATTCCGATTCGTAGTTACCCCTCCTTGGGTTTCCAAGGCAGTATCTCTATGGAAATAAATTGCCCAGTCTTCCTTCCCAGGGCTCCTTAGTTTTTGCTTATTTACCTCTTAATCATTGTATTGGATATAACAGCCTTCTGCTGCTTAGGATAGATGTAACTTTCTTTCTTTTTTTTTTAATTTATTGTGGTTTGATAAAAGTTTACAGATTATTAGTTTTCCATTCAATAATTTATATACATTTTATTTTGTGACACTAGTTATGATTCCCTTGATGTACATAGCATTCTTCCTTGGGTCCCTGTATCCATTTGTTCTTCTTTCCTGCCTCTTCCTGCCTTCTGAGCTTTGTTTTTGGGAAAATGCTGCCCTTTTGTTTCAGATGATTAATTGTTCTGAAAAGTAAGGAGTATGTTTCTCAGGAGTGACTTTATAGCCCTGTTGTTCAGCTGAAAGTTGAGCCACGGTGGTGAGTTCAGTTCCAGGCTTGAAGGGTGTTTAAGGGCCATGGCCTCAGATATTCCGCCAGTCTCTATCAGACCAGTAAGTCTGGTTTTATGATTTTAAGTTTTATTCTACAGTTTTCTCCCATTCTGTCCAGGACCTTCTGTGATTCCTATCAGAGCAATCAGTAGTGGGAGCCAGGCACCATCTAGTTCTTCTAGTCTCCAAGTAGTGGAGGCTGTGGTCATGTGGCCCATTAGTCCTTTGGACTAATTGTTTCCTTGAATCATTGATTTTATTAATTTTTCTATACTCCAGAAAGGGAGATACTATGGTTGAGTCTTAGATGGCTGCTTGCTAGCTTTGAACACCCCAGTCACTACACCCCAAAGCAGGATGTGGAACATTGTCTTTGTAATCTATGCTATGCCAATGGATCTAGCTGTCCCTCATGACTGTGGTCTTATGCTCCCAAACTCAGTAAATTATTCCCTCAAGGTGTTTAGTTATGGCTAAGAAATTTTCATAAATTTGCCCCCTGTATAATCTACTATATACCTGAATGTATTTGCAGCACATACAGATACATATGTAGAGATAAATGTAACTTTCTTACCAGCTTTGAGAAGTTGTTTTGGATTACCATAATTTATAATCAGAAATAAATTTATTATAATTAGATTGCTTTTTAACTATGGCTTAATTCATCTTATTTTGAGTTTATAAAATATTTACAGATGGCTTTGCATCTTTTGTTCTCAAATTTTATAAAAATAATTTTCAATCATTTTCATATTCCTAAAATTCATTCATCCCAGCACATCTAGATTTGTATTTTCCCAGGATCTATTTTTACTGGGGAAACTCCTACATAACGGTTAATAGGGAGAGATTTTTCTTACCGCATCTTTTATAAGACAGATCAATATACTATAAGAAATTATACCCAAGCTGTCTGCTCCAACACAGATGCCTTCCCAGGAGTTGCCTCTTCCTTCTTTTAAGATTTTGTTCTGCTATGGGAGAGTGGTTCAAAGGGCTAGGAGTAGTTGAAAGAACTTGCATAGGGGACAATTTTTATATATCCTTTTCACCTGGGAGATTTCTCATAAGCCTGCTCAGAACCTCTCTGCTTAGTATGCAACATAGAAATAACTGGGTAAGTCTCTCACTAAATTGAATTGAACTGACCATGGATTTGATGTTGCTGCCTTTCCCACTGAGTTAAAGCCAAATTGAGTTGCCTCCCTGGGCCAAGCTTTGATCAGTAGCATGGTACTTTCCTCTTCCTGACTTAAATGCATCCAGTCCCAAGCACTGGTTTTATTTAATGTTCTTGTTCACTTTGCTGGAAATGCTTTACCTCTGGCACCTGCTGGCTGTGAAAGTGATTAGGATTTCATGGGACCAGAGCATTTCATTTCTGGTAAGCCATACTATGGCCCATAAATTAATACAGGATTATGCTTCAGCATTTACTCTGCAGGCTTGTTTTGAACTGAAAAGGAAAGGCAATTGAAGGATGAAGAAAAAAGGAGCAAATGAAGATGAAAAGTGAATAGTTGTTCAAAACCTGACAGTGTATATTAGCATAAGTACTTTCTTAGACGGAAACGAAGAAACTTGTACCCCTATAGCACAGAACTTTGTTAATGCTGATAAGCATCATTCTTTCCTCTCAAAACCTAACTAATTTTACATATGGATGAATGTTTTATCCTCAATCAAAATGTATACCAGTCATCTTAATTACCTCTGAAAGTCAGTTCAGCAATTGTGGTAGCAATCCCATACCAGGCCTTCACACCAAAGTGCTGGACATATAATAAAGTTATCTTTGACCCTGTAGACAGCTTCTCCAAAGATGAATACTACCAAGTGACCTCTGTCAACATCAAGAGGAACAGAAGAATAACCCACCAAAGCAATGTCTGAATGCTTAATCCAAAAGGTCATTGTTGTTATGTGCCATCGAGTCAGACCCAACTCATAGCGACCCATCCTTGGGTTTCAGAGGCAGTATCACTACGGAAGTAGATTGCCTTTTTTGTTCTAAGCCAAGGGTTCATGGGCCAAGTCTAGCCCACTGCCATTTTTGAATGGCCTGTGTACTGAGAATAGATCTTACATTATTAAATGGTTATAAAATAATAAAAATAACAGTATTATTTTGTGATACAAGAAAATCAGTGTCCACAAACAAAATTTTATTGGAATATAGCCACATTCTTCTGTTTCTCAGCTATGAATAGAAATGTCATTGGTTGGAACCCACCAGCAATCCACAGGAGAAACACCTGGAGATCTGCTTCCATAAATGTTACAACCTAAAAACCCTATGGGGCAGTTCTACTTTGTCATATAGGGTGCCTATGATTGGAATGGACTCAATTGCACACAACAACAATGCCAATTTTTTTCTACAATGGAGTAAAGTAATTGGGTCACAAAACCTAAAATATTTCCAATATGACCCTTTTGCAGAAAATGTTTTTTGACTCTTGTTTTAAGCCTTGAAATTTTGAGTTAATTTTTTACACATCAATAGATAATCAGCTGTAATCTAAGTAAAAATCAACATGGATTTTTCAAATTAAAGACAACAAGACACATTTAATATAACAAGTATAGCAGTCAATTTTTTTTTTAACTTTTTATTGTGATTTAGGGGAAATTTTACAAAGCAGATTCATTTTCCATTGAAAAGTTCACACACAATTTCTTTTGTGACACTGATTACAATCCCCACAATATAACAGCTCTCTTCCCACTTCCTCTCTGTGGTCACCTTTTCCCTGTGTACTTGCTTATGCATTCCTGCCTACCTAGCTTTTACCTTTATGCAAATGCTGCCCTTCTGAACTCCCATGCTTGACTGTTCTAAGGAATGTATCTCTCTCTCTCGATATACTTGTTTAGGTCATAGACCTATTTATTATTCAACTGAAAATTAGCCAAGGGAGTTAGTCTAATTCTAGGCCTGAAAGGTGACTAGGGGCCATTGTCTCAGGGGTTTCACTGGTCTCTAATCCTGGTCATTTTAATGTTTTTTTTTTGTTGTTGTTCCACATTTTTCTCCCACTGTATCCAGGATCTCCAATTTTGATCCCTTTCAGAGTAGTTGGCAGTGGTAGCCAGGTACCATCTAGTTCTCTGGGTCATATAGTCTGAGGTTCTCATATTCTGTTAGTCCTTTGGACTAATCGTTTCTATGGGTCTTTGCTCTGGACAAGAAGAAACCAATGGTTGCATATTAGATGACCGCTTATAACCTTTGGACAGCACCTGCTCACCCCAACTGCAGCTTTTCTTCACAACAAACAGCTGATTTCTTAACCATACACCTTCATAGTTAAGACTTAACTGAAGAGGAGGATAACTACTGAAAATATTGAAATTGAACTTCATCGAATTTTTTCTCATTTATTGCATATAAATGGTGATATTTTGTTCCAACAGAGAACAGGATGAAACTAACATTCCTTGAATTCCTGTGATATGCCAGGTAGCATACTAGGCCATGTGAATGCAATGGTAAATAAAAGCAGGTAACAATTCTGCCTTCTTGGAGGTTATAGTCAAATGGTAAAGATAGACATCCACTGGATAATTCTACAATATAATCTATGATAAATTTATCAAAAGAATTGTATACAATGCTCTGATAATTATGCCAGTGAAATCTGACCTATTAGTGGCAACAGCTAAGGTTCACCCATAGCTGAGATACTTAAGCTGAGAACCTAATGGTGAGTAGGAGTTAATTAGACAAAAATGGGGTGGGGACACTAAGAAGGGGAGAATTTTCCAGAGCGTGGTACATTTGAGAAACTGACAGGAAACAGGGAGAATTATGCAAGATAAAACCTGAGATTATAGGCCTTTCTAAACTGCACTGCTGGCTTTAATTTTTACTCTGTGAGTCAATGAAGTATTTAAGTAAGTAGTGAGGGGGAAGTGAAGAACTGTGGCTTTAATGTAATCAGAATTACATTTAGAAATTTTTTTTTTGCAGTGTGGAAATGAGAATGTCATTACACAGAATGGAAAACCAGCAGAATTGGTGGTAACTGTCCAAAGGAATAGGATGTATTTCAAAAAGAAAAAATAAATAATGTCCACTAGTTGGAAACACTGATGATGGCACAATAGTTAAAGCACTTGGCTGCTTGTTAACCAAGAGGTCAGCAGTTCAAACCCACCAAGCCCTCTACCAGAGAAAGATGTAGCAGTCTGCTTCCAGAAAGATTTATGGCCTTAAAACCCTATGGAGCAGCTCTACTCTGTCCTATAGCATCACTATGAGTTAGAGTTGACTGGATGACAGTGGGGTTTTTTTACCCACTGAACTTAGGGAAATGATTAATGATTTTAACAAGGACTACTCTTAGGGAGTATTCAGGTCAGAAGCCAGAATATTGTTGCTGTTATGTGCT
>NW_006921865.1:3667877-3673080 GCF_000298275.1 Orycteropus afer afer | reverse complement strand
ACTCGATGGCACATAACAACAACAGCAACAGTGTAGATCCATGGGGAAGTTGTTGTTAGGTGCTGTGGACTAGGCTCTGACTCACAGTGACCCTGTATACAACAGAACGAAACACTGTCTGGTCCTGTACCAGCCTCACAATCCTTGCTATATCTGAACCCTCACTGGAGCCACTGTGTCAATCCATCTTGTTGAGGGCCTTCCCTTTTTTCATTGATCTTTCATTTTACCAAGCATGATATCCTTCGTCAAGGAAGGGTCCATTCTGACAACATGATCAAAGTAAGTGAGATGAAGTCTGGTCATTCTTAGTTCAAAGGAACATTCCAGCTGCACTTCTTCCAGGACAGATTTGTTAGTTCTTCTGACAGTCCATGGTACTCTCAGTATTCTTCACCAACACCACATTTAAAAAGCATCAACTTTCTTCAGTCATCTTTATTCATTGTCTGGCTTTCACATGCATATGAGGCTATTGAAAATACCATGGCTTGGGTTAGATGCACCTTAGTCTTCAAAAACCAAACTCACTACCATCGAGTCGATTGTAGTTCATAACGACCCCTCCTTGAGTTTCCAAAGCAGTATCTCTACGGAAGTAGATTGCACCATCTTTCTTCCAAGGAGTGGTTGGTGGGTTTGAACTGCCAGCCTTCTGGTTAGCAGTCAAATGCCTTAGACACTACTCCACCAGAGCTCCTTTAGTCTTCAAAGAAACATCTTTTCTCTTCAGCACTTTAAAGAGGTCTTTTGCAGCAGACTTGTCCAATGCAATTCTATGTCTGATTTCTTGACTGCTGTTTCCATTGATGTTGATTGTGGCTACAGGTAATATGAAATCTTTGACAACTTTAATCTTATCTCCACTTATTGTGATGCTGCTTGTTGGTCTAGTGGTGAGGATTTTCATTTTTTTTTTTTTTTTATTTTGAGGTATAATCCATACTTCAGACTGTAGTCTTTGATCTTCATCAGCAAATGCTTCAAGTCTTCTTCACTTTCAGCAAGCAAAGTTGTGTTGTCTGCATATCATAAGTTTTTAATTAGTCTTCCTCCAATCTTGATGATACATTCTTCTTCAAATAGTTCAGCTTCTTGGATTATTTGCTTTATTTATTTCAATAAAGATTGAATAATTACGGTGAAAGGATACAATCCTGACACACACCTTTCCCAATTTTAAACCAAGCAGTATCCCCTTGTTCTTTTCAAATGACAGCCTCCTGGTCTATGTGCAGGTTCCTCATGAGTACAATGATGTGTTCTGGAATTCCCATTCTTCTCAATATTATCCATAGTTTATTATGATCCACTCAGTCTAATGCTTTTGCATTGTATATAAAACAAAATAAACATCTTTCTGGTATTCTTTGCTTTCAGCTGAGATCCACCTGACATCAATAATGATACCCCTCGTTCCACATCCTTCTCTGAATCCAGCTTATATTTCTGGAAGTTTTCTGTCAATCTACTGATGCAACCATTTTTTAATTATCTTCAGCAAAATTTTACTTGCATGTGATATTAATGATATTAATCCATAATTTCCACATTATGTTGGATCACCTTTCATTGGAATGGGTACAGATACAGATCTCTTCCAGTCAGAAGTAGCAGAGTATAAAATTCAAAGTTTAGGTAAAAACCTTGAGACCTCTCAAATTAGAAGAAAACACAGTACCTGCCACAATGGGCTCTAACATAGCAATGATTGTGAGCATAGTGCAGGACAAGGCATGTTTCATTCTGTTCTACATTGAGTCAGTATGAGTGGGAACCAACTTAACACACCTAACAACAGCAACAAAGGTGCTTACAGACAGCTCTATATTTTAGAAGGATTTGGGGACTTTGATGAAGTGCTTTACAAAGAGATATAGTGGTTGACTTATTTAAATTTGAAGGCTGTATTAGTCCTGATCCAAGGAGCAAATAGAATCCATCCATATATTAAATCAAATGGAGACTTTAACAAAGGCACTACTTATAGAAGTGTGAGTCAATTTAAAACAAAATAGAAGCACCCACTAGTAGCCTTTGGTGGGAGGATATATATATATATAATATACATATAGTGTTTCCAGAGCCCAGGGGGTCTGGAACTGTGGAACAGTGTCCCTGGTGGTAGCTTGAGATTTTCTTAAACAGCTATTTCAGAAAGAATTAGCATATTCACTAATATGGGAAGGGAACAGTGAATAATATCTTAGTCTCTCTCATCCCAGCCTTCAGTCTCTAACTGCTACTTCCTATCTGTTGGATGAGCTAGAGATTAATTAGTTTAGGAGGGAACCTGGGAGATAACCTGGATGGGTTCAGTCTCCAAGGACGATGATTTAAGCAAAGAACAAGAAGGGGTGCTGTGGGATTAGGGGTAGGAAATGGAGTATGTCCATCTTATTAAATCTGTAATCCTTGAATTTACTTCTTTCACCTTCATGCACATGCAGATCAGGAATTTTAAAGCACACAGCAGAAAGAATGTGTCAATCTCCCAATGCTTCTCTACTGGTTTTTCTCTGGCTCCTCTGGATACTTCTCAGATTTATTCCCATGCCTCTCCACTGAAAGCTCTGTCCTGGGCTCTATGCTTTCTGCCACACTCCCTCAGCTGTCTCATCTCCTCCTATGGCTCCAAGTCTTATCCATGAAGTGATGACTCCCAGATCTGTTTTTCCGGAAATCATTCCTTCTCTGATGCTTTAGATTCCTGTGTGAACATATCTACTGGAAAGCTCCACTGTAAGCCCACAAACATCCCAAACTCATCAGGTACAAAATGAACTCATTTTCCTCACCAAATATGTTCCTTATGTCATGGGGCATATGTTCTTCTCTCAGAGAATAACAACACATCCATCCAATTGTGCAAGTATTTTGACACCCTCTTGTCAATTACCCAAACATAGAATCAATCATGGAGTCTAGTTTACCTCTTAAATATTTTGAATCTATCTATCTCTTTTCATCTTCACCATCATATTCTCTTACCTAGATTATTCCAACTGCACTTAACTGATCTGCTTACCTCCAGTTGTGGTTCTTCACTGATTCATTTTTTTGTTTTTTCTTTTCATTTGGGTAGAAGTTTACACAGCAAATTGGTCTTCCATTCAATTCTTACACATTTTGTTTTGTGACATTCATTGCAATCTGCACAGGGTAACAACACTCTTCCCACTTCTCCTTGTGTTTACTGTGTCCCTTCATCCTTCTTTCCTATCCCTGCCGGTCTTCTTAGCTTTATCCTTGATATTATTGTTCAACAGATATGCCTATCATTTGGCTGAAAGATGAGCCACAGGGCTGAGTACAGTTCCAAACCTGTAGGAGGTCTGAGGGCCACAGTCTCAGGGTTTCTACCGGTCTCTATTAGACCAGTAAGACTAACTTTTTTTTTTTTTCCAATTTTGCATCTTGTTTCACATTTTCCTTCTACTCTTCCTGAGACCCCCTATTGTGATCCCTTTCACAGCAGCCAGCTATGGTAGGTGGGCACCATCTAGTCATCTAATTCTTCTGGTTTCAGGGTCCAAGAGGCTGGTATATACATCATTTATTAGTCTTTTGGACTAAATGTTTCTTTGCATGTTTGATTTTCTTCACTCTTCTGTATTCCAGATGGGATCAGATCCATTTTTTCAAACTTCAGCCAGAAAAGGAGCTCTGGTTGCATAGTGCCTAAGGATATGGCTGCTAACCAGATGGTTGGCAG
Source organism: Orycteropus afer afer (assembly GCF_000298275.1). Classification (NCBI taxonomy): domain Eukaryota; kingdom Metazoa; phylum Chordata; class Mammalia; order Tubulidentata; family Orycteropodidae; genus Orycteropus; species Orycteropus afer. The sequence continues at coordinate 3,669,365 of NW_006921865.1, read as the reverse complement.
TTCAAACCCACTAGCCACTCTGTATTTAGAAGGAAGACTGGGCAATCTATTTCCTTAAAGACGTACTGCCTCAGAAACCCAAAGGGGGTCGCTATTAGTCAGAATCAACTTAATGACAGTGAGTTTGTTTTTTTAGCCAGAAAAGCATTTTTTATAACCTAAATGTGATAACACATACACCATTTTAATAATGACATTGGTCCTAGAATGGAGACATAATTACTAATATGGTTTGAAAATGTGTTAAGATATGGTGTCTACTGATATCACCAATCTAATTTCTCACGATTCTCCACTCCCAACACTCTACCTCCCACCACATCCCCTTGCCCTCCTTTGCCAGGGTAATTCCTCTACATTCCCTTCTTTCCACTATAAACTTCCTCACTTTTCACAGGTTGCTTTCCCTGAGCCTCTTAATCTAGATGAAATGTGCCTTCTAAATGATCCCTTAGCAATTGTTGCACATCTAGCATAACATTTATCACACTAAATTGTTATTGTCTGTAATTGTCCTTTCGAGATTATAAGATCCCTGAAAATAGAGAAATATATCCATGTTAAGTATTAAATCCACAGTTCCAAATATAGTGCTTTAACCTAAGTGGAAATCAATAGATATTTGCATATAAAAGAAAGAAGGAAGGAAATAATAAAACTCTAACAGAGCAATGTTGGAACAGGTCAGAAGGTAATTTTGTAAAAGTACAGGATATTGTAGCAGCGAAGGCTGATAATGTGTATGGAGAAATTTAAACAGAAGTGGAAGGTAGGGAAAGGTTTATTTACTCTTTGTGTTACCTATAGGCAAATAGATATTACTTTCCTGAGCTTGAAACATACAGGTAGAATTAATTACCTTAAAGCTTTCATAATAAAAACACTTTCTATTAGTGATTCAAAAAATGTTGTCTGTTTACATCAGTATATGACAATTAATTAGCAAGATGTGACAGGCTGTGAATTACTCCGTAATAATTCATGGCTTTGGTGTTCTGCACAAATATGATAACAGGATGTGATCTTAAAGAGTAGGCAGAATTCTGAACCTAGCCTATGAAATATTAAATTTCAAGTTTCCATTGTAAATTTTTTTTCTAAATTTTTCCCTCTAAGCACTTTTGTATAAAAGCAAAAAGTTTCAAGGAATTTGCACTTTTTTATCTAACATCTAGACTTCTACAAATCAATCTTAGCATCTAATTTCACCTTCCCTTACTCATCTGTATAGGAAGTAGCACATAGGGGGATGGAGGGAAGGCAAGGGGAATTCCCTGCTGTCCCCAGTGGGTAGCTAATCTCACCACTCTATCATAGTTTTCTGCCATCTTTTGAGAAGGAAATTCCTTCATTCAATGGTTGCTTGGCCAGTAGATATTTAAATACATTCTTAAGAGAGAAGACACCTCAACTTCTGACACAGCATGTATGGCATCTTGGAAATATACATCTAAAATAAATAAATAAATAAAACACTAACTAAATTAG
>NW_006921865.1:3665130-3666541 GCF_000298275.1 Orycteropus afer afer | reverse complement strand
AAGACAGGCATATGAGTTGAACATTTACCTCAAGTAGATACACTCCTTGGAGAGAACAATCATGGGAGAAAGAAAGACTGCTTATGTACAGGGAGACAGCTCAGGGGGCAGGAATGCATGGAGGGATGGACACAGGGAAGAGGTAACTATGGGGAGGAAGTGGGAGGGGAGTTGTTGTGTTGTGGTAAACTGTGGTCAATGCCATGAGACAAAGTATATGTGTATGAATTTGCTCTGTAAACCTTCACCCAGGCCCACTGAAGCTGCTGGCTGCTGAAACTGACAAGCCCAAGGTTGATAAGTAAAAAGGCACAGTCCTGATATTACAAAACCACATGATAGGCCATTCATTCAAGTCCACTGAAAGTCCCAAGGTTGACGGAGCATGGCAGGCTGCTGAAAAATGATACAGCTACATGCAGGGCTCAAGCGTGCCATAACCTAGAGACCATTCCCCAAAGCTTCTCCTTATATATGGGAAGCAGACCGCATCCTTAAGGCAGCTAGTCAGCTGCTCACAGTAGATTCCACCTTGGGGAATACTACATCCAGCTGCCCAGCCACTCAACCAGCCCAGCCAAGTTGACACACAAACTAAACTACCACACCAGGTAAGGTTTTGTTTTGTTTGTCTTTCAGGCAGGGAAATTTCTATAATTAGCAAATTTCTTTTTGTCTAATGCATAAAAATCTTTGTTTCAGGACATAAGAGAGATGGGGAAGTATGAATATCATACCATTAAGATCTTACCTGGGTCTATTTGGCTTCCTAATTAAATTTGTTGCCAGGTGATATTGTTTGCTACAAATGCCATTTGGAAAGTGTTGTACTTTCTTGTACTTGGAATTGCTTTCTTGAAACCTTTGCTCTGTTAAACCAAAGTACTAGTTGTATTCTTTAACTGAGCTGAACTTACTAGGTAGTATACTCATATGCAGTGGGTTGTATCCTCACTCGGAGGTTGGGGCAAAGGATTTGTCACATCTGTCTTTCTTAAACTTCTGTTGAAGTTAGCAATGAAAGCACGTTATACCACTGAATACCAGATGTGGCAGGTTCTTAAGGCTTTGTGAATAGTTTTGCCATTTTTATTTGGGTGCTGAGTCAGGAAATTGACATTCTACTGTTGTGCTTTTAAAAGTATTTGCTGTGACTTCATTTTTTTTCTCTGACAGTTGAAGCAGAAAGGTGGATTAGCTTTCTTGATTCCAATTATCTCCCCTATAGTATATTGCTGATACATTACTGTGTCAGATAAGTTATGTGAAGTAGAAGAAAATGTCACCTAGTAAATGTGACAGTGTTTCAGGGAGGGCTTGAAAGGTATTTCTTGTCATTTATGGGTCTCCAAGAACATTTCTTTTAAGACAGGTAAAATTCTTTTGAAAAGATGGAATTGGATTTTTTTTT
>NW_006921865.1:3662258-3662890 GCF_000298275.1 Orycteropus afer afer | reverse complement strand
GGCACTTGAGTCCTTCACTGTATTTGTGTTATCAAACAGTAGGTCACATCTTAGAGAGACCAGATTCTCCCTGCCACAAGGAAAGAAGGATTTGAGAAAACCATGGCATCACATCTGACAAAAATATTTGTCTGTGTATTTGGGTGACTCCGAATTTGTAATTTTTGTCTTTTAAGGTGGAAAAGGAAGGCTTAAGTATCTGTGTATTCATTCAAATGATTTTGATTACACAGAACTGCTGGTAGTTTGTCTATCTGATGAGGTTTAGTTTCTAAATAACATTAGTTTTCTTTCATAATAAAATTATTTTTGAAATGTATAAATTTCTGATGAAACACCTTTTTCTTTTTATGACATTGAGAGGATTTAAATCACAGTTAAAATATAAAATGCAATCTATATTTTTGAAGCAAGGATACATCTTTCAAAACTTGGTGAGTTAAAATGAAGGTACTTTTTACAGAGGTAAGATTAAAGATGAAAGTAGGTGATTATTTATAAGGACTAGGCAGAAAGTCCTTATAAATAATCACCTACTTTCATCTTTAATCTTACCTCTGTAAAAAGTACCTTCATTTATAAGGACTAGGCAGAAAGTGGGAGCTCTGGTAGCATAGTGGCTAAGACACTTG
>NW_006921865.1:3651258-3662158 GCF_000298275.1 Orycteropus afer afer | reverse complement strand
CCTCGGAAGGAAGGTTGGGCAATCCTACTTCCGTAGTGATACTGCCTCGGAAACCCAAGGAGGGGTCGCTATGAGTCAGGGCTGACTTGACGGCACATAACAACAACAACAACAGGCAGAAAGTGATGGTTGGATATGAAATTTGAGTTCTTTGTGTTATGGATTTTATCACTGTGTCTTTGTGTGACGTCAGAGACTATAAAACAATGCTTTGTGATTTAAGAGGACTCCCTTTTAATTCTTCATAATGGAAAGGAATGGAAACTATTTTTCTGCAATGCTACCATTGATCATGACTCCGACTAGATAGGACTGCAGACCACTTGATTTGTTCATCTTTTTCAGTCAACAATAAATTCTACTCAACAATTTTCAGCACCATATTGAATATATTTTTTCCTATACTGACAGAAGAATTTCTGCAGGTAAAAATAATCATAGGTCCTAAATCTCATTTGGCTGATTGCTAACAATGCAATAAAAATGCAACCTTCTCAGTTGAGAGTTCCTATTTTATCTTCCTGTTAGTATTTACTCACCCTTTTACAATTAAATAGGATGAATCAACTTCTCTAGCCCTCAATTTTCTTCAAATCTGTACTTAAGCATTGGCAGAGAAAGAAAACTCCACTAATCATTTTCAAAATGTCTTCCTATTTGTAACCTAATGTCCTCAATCTAATGAGCATCAACAGAGCCTTTACTGGATGGAACTCTAAGTCTTCAGTAAGAGACTCTGTAGTAATTTCATTTCTTTAGATTTGATGAACATAAAAAAAAGAGAGAGTGAGAGAGAAAAATGATACTGAACGGGTAAAAAACCAAAAACTAAACCCACTGCTATTGAGTTGATTTTGACTCACAGGTATGCCCCCATGGGGTTTCCAAGACTGCAAATCTTTACAGAAGTAGATTACCTCATATTCCTCCCATGGAGCAGCTGGTGGGTTTGAACCATTGACCTTCTGGTTAGCAGCCAAATGCCTTACTCACTGCACCACTAGAGCTCCTTGCTGTATGGGTAGGCAAAAGAAAATAACAGGAAAAACTAACAGTACTTCTTTTTAATGTTAGAAATAGACCTGAAGAAAAATGTAGATAAAAAACAGAAAAAAGGAAAGCTTGCAGGGCACTGAAGAAAGATTTGCCAACATGATGCAATTTTTCTCTTTATGTGTTCACAGTTATTTCCCCTAAATAACCCTTCTCTGTCTTTCACAAACACACCATAGGCTGTGAGTAATCAAGTTTAATTTGCAGCATGAATAACAAAAATTCTAGGGACATGGAGAGGAACAGATTATTATCTACATGGCAATGAATTACATCTCTAAATTTCAAATGAATTGATCCTTCTCACTTCAACCTCCATTGCCAGCTTTCTGATTTTCCCTTTGGGAAATCTGCTTCTGTAGAAAATTTGAAATGGGCAGGAGTTTAGGAGCAGGTGATGAGGAATGTTGTATGGTAGAATGAGTCGTGTTAGAAAGAATCCTAGAAAAGTGTATGTTTGTGTGTGTGTGTGTGTATGTATATGGCCAAACTCAAACTCACTGCCATTGAGTCAATTTTGACTCATAGTGATCCCATTTGGGTTTCCGAGGTGGTAAATCTTTATGGAAGTAGATTTGATTTCCCAGTCTTCCTTCTGTGGAGTGGCTGGTGGGTTTGAACTGCCAACCTTCTAGTTAGCAGTCAAATGCCTTAGGCATTATGCCACCAGAGCTCCATATGTGTGTGTGTATGTATGTATACATACATACATACACATATACACATGTGTGTGTGTGCACATGTATCCATATATATTACTGTTAGGTACCATTCAGTCAGTTACAACTCATAGGGACCCTATGTAGAACAGAATGAAACCCATTCCAGTACTGTTCCATCCTCACAATCATTGCTACACTTGACCCCATATTGCAGCCACTGTATCAATTCATCTCATTGAAGGTCTTCCTCTTTTTCACTGACCCTCTACTCTACCAAGCATGATATCTTTCTCTAGGGATTGGTCTCTTCTGATAACATATCTAAAGTACTTGAGACAAAGTCTTGCCATCTTTTTTTTTAAAGAGCATTCTGGCTGCCCTTCTTTCAGGACAGATTTGTTTGTTCTTCTGGCAGTCCATGGTATATTCAATGTTCTTCTCCAACACCGTAATTCAAAGGCATCAAACTTCTTCATTCTTCATTATTCATTGCCCAGCTTTCATATGCATAGGAAGTGATTGAAAATAACATGGCTTGGGTCAGGTGCACCTTAGTTTTCAAAGTGACATTTTTGCTTTTTAACAAGTTAAAGGAGTCTTCTGCAGCAGATTTGTCCAAAACAATACATCCTTTGATTTCTTGACTGCTGCTTCCATGAACATTGATTGCACATCCAAGTAAAGCGAAATCCTTGACAACTTCAATGTTTTCTGTCTATTGTTATATTTCTTATTTGTCTAGTTATAAGGCTTTTTGCATCTTTATGTTGAGGTATTATCCACACTGAAGGTTATAGTTTTTGGTCTTCATCTATAAGTGCTTCATGTCCTCTTTACTTTTAGCAGGCAAGGTTTGTGTCATCTGCTTATCACAAGTTTTTAATAAGTCATCCTCTAATGCTGATACAACATTCTTCTCCATATAGTCCATCTTCAAAGATATTTTGCTCAGAAAACAGATGGAATAAATAATGTGAAAGGATATAACCCTAGCACACACATTTCTTGATTTTAAACCATACAGTATCTCCCTTTTCCATTAGACAACAACCTCTTGGTCTCTGTACAGGCTCCCCATGATCACAATTAAGTATTCTGGAATTCCCATTAGTCACAATGTTATCAATAATTTGTTATGACTCTCACAGTTAATTGCCTTTGCATAGTCAATAAAACACAGGAAAACATATTTCTGGTATTCTTTCCTTTCAGCCAAGATCCATCTGACATCAGCAGTGATATCCTTTGTCCCATGTCATCTTCTGAGACCATTTGAATTTCAGTCAGTTCCTTGTCAATGAGTGCTGCAACCATTTTGATTTATCTTCAGCAAAACTTTACTTGCATATGATATTGTTCAATGATTTCCACATTGCGTTGGATCACCCTTCTTTGGAATGGACACAAATATGGATCTCTTCCAGTTGGTTGGTCAGATAGCTGTCTTCTAAATTTCTTAGCATGGATAAGTAAGCTCTTCCAGCATTGCATCTGTTTGTTGAAACATCTCAGTGGGTATTCTGTCAATTCCTGAAGACTTGTTTTTTTACCAATTCCTTCAGGGAAGCTTGGACTTCTTTCAATATAATTGGTTCTTGAACATATGCTACCTTACACAATAGTTGAACATTGACTAATCTTTTTGATAGAGTGACTATGTGTGTTCCTTCCATTTTCCCTTGATGCTTCCCTCATGATTCAATATTTTTCCCATAAAATCCTTCAGTATTGCAATACAAAACTTGAGTTAAATATGACAGACTAACAGACTAGTGGTGGCACAATATCTAGGGCATTTGACTGCTAACTAGAATGTTGGTGGTTCAAACCCACCAGCCCCTCCATGGAGGGAAGATGGGGTAATTTATTTCCATGAAGATTTAGCACCTTGGAACCTCAAGAAACCAATGGGGGTTGCTCTGAGTCTGAATTAACTCAACAGCAGTGGATTTGGATATATTTTTTGTGTGTGTGTGTTTGTGTGTGTGTGTGTGTGTTGTGGTTGGTGATGAGAGAGATACCAAACCAAAAAACCAAACTCACTGCCTTCGAGTTGAATCTAACTCATAGCGACCCCTCCTTGGGTTTCTAACGTGGTATCACTAAGGAAGTAGATTGTCCAACCATCCTTCTGAGGAGTGACTGGTGGGTTTCAACTGCCAGCCTTCTGGTTAGGAGTCAAATGCCTTAGGTATTACACCACCAGAGCTCCTAGTGAGAAAGATAGAGAGATACATATGGTTTTTTCCTCTGGGAATATTTAATAGAATTCTGCTTAGGCTCAGAAAGCTGGAATAATTTGACTTGAGGTAACTAAATAATCTGAAACTTGATGTGACTCTAACTTAATAGGACCTAGTCCAATCACAAAAAAAGAAGAGTTTTGTTCATTTTCTGAATTTGGCCTCATTAAATTAGCATTTGCTTTTAAAAAGTGAGAATCTGCAATCCTGCATTCTCTATGCACCACCATACATACATACATGGTATGAAAGAGAGATGAAAACATGTGTAACAAGTTGCTAGAAGCTGTGGGAAGTGGTAAGAGAGGGACCTGGAGGGAAAGCAGACTGGAAACTGGGTAAAATGCTAAGACATCCAAGAGTTGCCAGGAAAGACTTGCTCTATTCTCGAGGGAAAAAGAAAAGAAAGGGAAGCAATAATATGTGAAAGAGGACACCACAGTAACCATGAGAGAAAGAATTAAAGGCCTTTCCTCTCTTAGTCATGCTGTGAGTGTTTTGTCTGTGATCTACAGTTTTGAGAAAGCAAATGTGGCCATCACATTGCTGAGAATAGTTGACAAATACCAAAGAACCTGTGGGTTCTAAGATAACAGAAAGCAGAGCACTCAACTGTATTCCTGAAAGGAAAACAATGAATCCATCAATTATTTGATTATTTAATAATTTTTTACTCAGGGGATATAGTTATGAAAAGCAGACAAGGCCTCTACCCCTGTGACTCTGTTGTACTGGGGAGCTGGGTGGGTGATAAACAAATATGCCAATGAGATCATATCAGACCAACTGAGGTGGGATGATATGGATGCAGACTGACATTGGTAATCAGAGAGGTTTTATTTAAATAGGTGACTTTGAGCTGAGACCTGGATACTGGGGTACAACCAGGCATGTATGATAAGAATTTTGATACTTTGCAGTGAAAATTAAGCAGGAAAAACTGGTGAAAAAAAAAAACTATCACATATAGAGTTTCAAAATGAGAAGCTACTACAGTATTTCTGAGAGTTCTGGCAACTGTTCCTGAACTTCTCCATTAAACAGCATGCATCGTATCTCCTACTCATTCTTTCACTATTTCATAAAATCCATTCATTGACTATTCACACTGAGCACATTTCTCTTGTTAAGATAACCACTTTTCCTTTTGTTTTTTCAGTATTAGTTATTGTTCCTTTCAAACTCTCATTGGTGCTATCAGTTTTTAGAGAATGTTAATTTGAAAAAAAGAAACATTCCGAACTATGTTAGAAATTTTATTCAGAAAAAAGTATTCAATTAATATTTGTTTAGCTAGAACTAGTTATATTCCCTATGTGTAAGTCAAAACCATTTTGTGTTACTGTTTTATTCTTTTTAAGCTTTCAATAGCACAACTATATCTGACATGAAAACCAAAAATATTTGTATTTGTATTTCCAGTCTCAGACTATTTGCATGTTACTTCATTGCCTTTTAATTTCAGCACTCATTTCCACAAGCTTGTCATCTAGTTGATTCTGACTCACGACGACCCTGTATGTGTCAGAATAGAACTGCACGCCATGGGGTTTTCAGTGGCTATAATCTTACTTACAGAAATAGATTGCCAGACCTTCCTTCAGCAGTGCCACTGGATGTGTTTGAACCACCAACCTTTCAGTTAGTAGCTCTGAACAAACTATTTGTGCCACCTAAGGAAACTTACTCTTATATTCAGATAGGGAAAATTTCATTAATGTATTACTTATGTACGATTTGAAGAAGAACAGTAAAGCAGTTCTATTTATTATGATTCATAGAATTTGCCCACATTATCAAAATGTATATTTCATTTTTGTTTAACTTAAGTCATTGTCAGTCTCAGATGGGTAAAACTAAACCCGTAATCAGTCATCTACTTGAGTACAAAGAAAGATGTGAATAAAGTGTTCTCCCTGCCATCTAGGATTTACAATCCAGGGAAAGGTGGGCAATATGAAGGAAACTAATGTAAAGATATAGAAGTCCATGGGTTTGTCACATTTCTTCACATCTCGTGAGCAGAGTTACCAGCTGCATTTACTCCAGATTATTTTTTAATCACTACTAGTCTGTTAGATTGTTGTACTGGGGTGATGTACATGTGGCTATGATGATAGAAGCTATGCCATTGGTGTTTCAAATACCATAAGGATTACTCATAGTGGATGGGTGTCAGCAGACTAAGCCAGACTAGGAAGAATCTGAAAAAATGAGCCACCAACATTATGAATAGCAGGGAAACATTGTCTGATATATTACTAGAAACATTCTAAATAGCAGTGAAATATTGTCTGATATAGTGTTGGACGATGAGCCCCTCAGGTTAGAGGGCACATATTTCTATATACACATTTGTTCGTACTATAAGAATGTCCATATATATATTAGAGCTAATGGGCAATGTGATGGTAACTTCTTAGCCACAGCCAAACACCCTGAGGGAACAAGTCACTGGGCCCATGGGCTCAGGACCATGGTTGTGGGGGACATCAAGCTCAATTGGCATAACATACTACACAAAACCATTTTTCTATATCCTAGTTTGGTGAGTAGTGACTGGGATCTTAAAAGCTTACAAGTGGCCAGCTGAGATGCAACAATTAGTCTCCCCTCATCCAGAGAAAAGAAGAATAAAGGAAACCAAAGATACACAGACACAATTAGTCCAAGGGACTAGTGGACCATATGAACCTCAGCCTACATTGACTCTGAGATCAGAACTAGATGGTGCCCAGCTACCTCTGTCAAGCACTCAGAAAAGGATCAAAATAGAAGATCCCAGACAAAGTGGGAGAAAAATGTAGAACAAAACACAAAACCATAAAAAAGACCAGGTGTACTGGTCTAATAGAGACTGGTGAAACCCCTGAGACTATGGCCCCTAGTTACCCTTTAGGCCTGCAGTTGAACTCACTCCTGTGACTTCCAGTCACACAATAGACAGGTCTATAAGGTGAACAGTTACACCAGGTAGGCACCTACAATCAACCATGGAAGATCAGAAGGGCAGCATTTACATAGAAAGATAGCTCAAAGGGCAGGGATACATGGGAAAGAAGGACACAGGGAAAAGTTAACCACAGGTAGGAACTGAGAAGAGAGCTCTTACATTACAGGGATTGCAAAATCAATGTCATGAAACAAATTGTATGAACTATTGAATGAGAAATGAATTTGTTCTGTAAACTATCACCTATATCACATTTTTTTAAAAATATATATTTATAATTACTGATGATTAAAATGCAAAAGTTGGAAACAAGGAAGACATATCAGTAGTTGGAGAAGGTGGCCTTGGTGAAAGAAATGATACAAGAAACCACATGATAGAATTTTGCAATACCAGTGACTTATTCATGGTAAATACCTTTCTTTCACAACATAAACAGTGGCCATACACATAGACCTCACCAGATTGAATACACAGAAATCAGATGAACCACGTCTGTGGAAAGAAACAATGGTTCAATGTCATCAGTCAAAACAAGGCCAGGAACAGACCATCCATTGTGCATATGCAAGTTCAAGTTGAAGCTGAAGAAAATTAAAATAAGTCCATGAGAGCCAAAATATGTCCTGGATTATATCTGACCTGAATTTAGAAACCATCTGAAGAATGGATTGGACACATTGAACAACAATGATTGAAGACCAGATGAATTGTGGGATGACATCAAGAACATAATATGTGAAGAAAGCAAAAGGTCATTAAAAAGACAGGAAAGGAACAAAAGACCAAAATGGATGTCAGAAGAGACTCTGAAACTTCCTCTTGAAAGGACAGTAGGCAAAGCTAATGGAAGAAATAATGAAGTAAAAGATCTGAAAATAAGATTTCAAAGGGCATCTCAAGAAGACAAAGTAAAGTATTATAATAAAAGGTGAAAAGACCTGGACTTAGAAAACAAAAAGGGAAGAACATGTTCAGCATTTCATATATTTTGCTCAGCATACAGATAGAATAAGTGTAGTGAAAAGGTATAACCCTGGCACATACCTTTCCTGATTTTAAACTCTCCCTTTGTAGTATCTCCTTGTTGTCTTTGAACAAGAGACTGCCTCTTGGTCTCTGTACAGGTTCCTCATGAGCACAATTAAATGTTCTGGATTGAAATGTTCAGCATCAGTCAAGCTGGAGGCTTTTCCACCTGTATTGGTAAAGAATACTGAAAATATCATGGACTGGGCCAGAATGCTCCTGAGAAGTGAGAATGGCAAGACTTCATTCACCTACTTTGGTTATATTTTCAGGAGGGACCAATCCCTGGAGAAGGATATCATGCTTGGTAAAATAGAGGGTCAGTGAAAAATGGGAAGACCCTAAATGAGATAGATTGACACAGTGGCTGCAATGATGGGCTCAAGCACAGCAGTGATAGTAAGAATGAAGCTCACTTGACAATATTTTGTTCTGTTGAACATAGGGTCACTATGAGTTGGAGCCAAACCAATGGCAGCTGACAAAAACAAGAACATCTTTTTTTAAGCAATATTTGTATAGTGAATAGTCTTGGAAGACAAAGAAAAAAGGATCTGCCTCCAGAGCAAAGGGAAGACTTGCTTACTCTCCAGTATAATAAAGATAATGTCTCCTTCCAGAATAAAGGTCAAGCACGCTGGTTGTTGTTGGTAATTGCCATCTCGTCAGTTTTAACTCATGGAAACCTCATTACAACAGAATGAACACTGCTAATCGTCTACTATCTTCATGATCATTGGTGTGTTTGAAGCCATTTTTGCAGCTATTGTGCAAATTCACTTTATTGAGTTTTCCTCATTTTTACTGACCCTTTTCTTTACTAACTGTCTTAGTGATCTAGTGCTACTATAACAGAGACGTCACGAATGAATGGCTTTAATAAAGAGAAATTTTTTTTCTCAAGTTTAGGAGGCTGGAATTCCAAATTCAGAGTGTCAGCTCTAGGGAAGATTCTCTTTGTCAGGTCTAGGGGAAATTCTTTGTCCTCTTTCAATATTTATGAGCCTGACATTCCTTAAAGGTATACATGTGTCTTAGCATCAATCTTCCCCTGGGTCTAGGAGGGTCTTAGCACAGGATCTTAGAGTTCAAAGTTTGCATACCATTCCAGGCTCTTCTTTCTTGGTGGTAGTCATGTCCCTTCTTCTCTGGTCTCTTGAAGATAAAAGGTGGCACAGGCCACACCCTAGGGAAGCTCCTTCACTTTGGATCAGGGCTGTGACTTCAGTAGGAGTGTTGCATCCCACCTAAATTCTCTTACAACTGATTGGATGATCACATCAGATAATATCACTGGGAAAGATTACATAATTACATAACTGCTAAACTACTGAGAATCATGGCGTAGCCAAGTTGATACATATTTTTTGGGGACAAAATTCAATCCATGTCACTAACTGTGATGCCCTTTTCTAGCATTTGGCCTTTCCCAATGATGTGTCTAAAGTAAGCAAGTCAGACTCACCATCCTCTCTTTTAGGAACATTCTGGTTGCATTTCTTCCAAGAATCACAAAATTTTTAAAAACTAAAACAAGAAAAAAAACCCTGTAAGTTAAAAAACTTAAATGTGCAAAGTACAATTAAACTACATTTTCAAAACTTAAATTTAAACAAAATATTCAAAATACTAAATTACTTTTTCAAAACCCAACTTAATTAAATTTTTAAAAATGGAAACTTCAGTAAACTTTAAAGATGAGTCCTTCACCAGGTCCTTTTGTAAAATGGTATTTTGATCCCTAGAATATATGCTGGTTGTTGTGTGACTTAGATTCTGACTCACAGCAACCCTATAGGTCAGAACAGAACTGCCCCATAGGATTTCCTTCATCACAATCTTTACACAAAGACATTCCGCTGTGTGAATCATAACAAATTATGGATAACATTTCCAAGAGTAGAATTCTAGAAGACTTGTGTTCATTCAGAACCTGTACGTAGACTGAGGCAGTTGTCTGAACAAAATAAAGGGATACTGCATGGTTTAAAATCAGGAAAAGTATGCATCGTGGTTACATCCTCTCACCTTATTAGTCAATCTCTATGTTGAGCAGATAATAACAAAAGCTGGACTATAAGAAAAATATGGAACACTTCATGAATTTGCATGTCATCATTGTGCAGGGCCCATGGTAATCTACTCCGTAGTGCTCTAATTTTAGTTTATGTGCTGCTGAAGTGAGCACTGACCCAGGAATTTCTTGTTTTCTGCTAGCATTTATGAATCTGAAAGTCAATTTTTTGTTTGGATTGGGATCAAAATCAGATTCTTTAGAATTCTTGACAAGCAACATGCTGAGTACCTTTAATTCTAACCACAGTACATAATGACTGATAAAATTAAGTTGACAATAGGTCTTTTGTTTAATAAAAGTGTAAAAAAAAATCCTCTAAATCTATGTCTAAGGGACAGATAATTCAGATTAGAGAACATCTGGGAAGACTTAGAAAAGCTACTATTTGAACAAAGTACTTTAAGAAAGCTCATCAAATCATATCAACCCTATAGAACAGAATGGAACTACCCCAAGGCTGTAATTTTTACAGAAGAACACTGTCACATCTTTATCCCGAGGAGTGGCTAGTGGGTTCAAGCTTCCAAACTTTCATTAGCGTCTAAGTGCTTAACCAATGAGATACCAGGGCTTCTATGAGTTGGAGTTGCCTAGACAGCAAGCAACAAGTTTTTGGTTTTATTGTAAAACATTTTAAAGGAGGATAGGGCTTTAATTGTTGGGATGTAAGGGAAGAGCATTCCCTGAAGCAAGTACAGTTTGAGTAAAGTTTAAGAATATGTTTAGGAATGAGATTGTTTACATTGGTAGGTAGGGTCAGTGGGAAAGAACAAGAAGAAGTAAAGCCAGAAAACTGGATAACATCCAAATTTGAGGGAGTTTGGAAGCTGTGTAATTTTGGCTTTGTAAATTTCATTATGAAATTAATTATGAAAGTTTTTTT
>NW_006921865.1:3623469-3651141 GCF_000298275.1 Orycteropus afer afer | reverse complement strand
TATATATATATATATATATATATATATAGCTTTAAGAAGGAGGAGGTATACACACTAGGACTATAGATTCACTGCACCATTCACCACAACATGAATGTAAATTCTGTGTTATCACTGGGACAATGAGAGATCAGGGCACCTCCTCTTTGTCATATGTAATGCATGACTTTAGAATGGTAAAAGTTGTGTGGACAGAGAAGCACAACTTCTCTTTCTATGTAGACCACTGAGATTTAGTCACCAGGCAGCTACATTTCTTAGCACAGCAAGACTCCTCTACGCACAGAAAAAGAAATCCAGCTAATTATGTACATAATTGCCAGAAATACAATCTGAAGAAAAGCCTTCATTTTTTGAAAGACCTTAGTAAATGTCAACAATTTTAAAAGTACACTCCAATGCCACATCAAAGACCATGCTTGCTAGAAACAGCTCATTTATAATCCAAGAAAAACAGTCAGAAATAGAATGTAGAAATCTAGCTTTTAAGAAATCTTAAAGTTGAGTCTTGATAGTGTTGATGTTAAAAAGTTCTGTCATTAAGAATATTTACCACAGTAGCACAATATGAAAACATCAAGGTCACTTCCCAAATGTTCTTTCCCTATGCTGCTTTCTAGAAGTGTAAATATGACTGAGTGTCTAGAAGCTGCCTAACAGTGGTTCCATCATAAATTCTGAATGATAAATGACTTTCAGACAGTTCTAAGTATCTCACAATGGGCTCTAATAATAATGAAGGAAAACTTTATGATGAATACAAATCACCCCTAAGCCCCATAATATATCATGCTGAGTAATATCACAGTAAGAATGGGAAAGAAAATGAAATTTTAAATAGGCATATGGGCATATGTTTTTATGTGCTTTGACTGGAATTTGTATTCTTCTGGCCTTACTTTCAATCTAACAATAAATATTATTCTGGAAAATAAGAAAATACTTTAAATATCTCTTTGGAAACTGATTTGTTAAAAAAACTAATACAAAATCTCTTTTATGTTTACATTGTAATTCTTATTTAGCTGGTAAAATGAGTATAATGACAACGCTTTAAACATGCTCGTTTTTATTTTTATATGAATTCTAATTTGAACGTTACAATAGCTCTAAATAACAGACATCTTCATTTGGTCATTTTATAGAAAAAAAAAATAATGCTTTAAAATGTTGTTTTGGCTAGCTGACAAGGGTAATGAATGATAAAACCAATAGTAGGAGCTAAGGTCTTCTGAAAATTGTCCATTAGCCTTATCAACTACCTAAGATCTACATAGGGAGCTCTAGTAGCATAGTGCCTAAGGTATTTGACTACTAACCAGAAGGCTGGCAGTTCAAATCCACCGGCCACTCCTTGGAAGGAAGATGAGGCAATCTACTTTCGTAGTGATACTGCCTCGGAAACCCGAGGAGGGGTCTCTATGAGTCGGGTCCAACTTGACAGCACATAACAACAACAAGATCTACATAAATTAATGTCTGGGCCTTTATTCTGGTCAATAACAAGCCTTGGTGGTATAGTAGTTAAGTGCTTGGCTGCTAAGCAAAAGGTTGGCGGTTAGAACCCACCAGCTAATCATGGGAGAAAGATATGGTAAACTGCTTATATAAAGGTTACAGCCTTAGAAACCCTATTGGGCAGTTCTACTCTGTCCTATAGGGTCACTATGAGTTGGAGTCCACTCTACAGTAATGGGTTTGGTTTTCTGGGTTTATTTTGGTCAATACTGCTGTATAAGAAATGATTCCTAAACTTAGAAGTTGTTTATTTTATTTTGCTCCTGAAGGTCTTGGCTAGGCAGTTCTCATTCAGCATCTCTCAGGAAACAAAACAAAAAGCAAACAAACTCACTGCCCTTGAGTCTATTTGACCCATACAGACCCCTCCTTGGGTTTCCAAGGGGATATCTTTATGGAAGTAGATTGCCCAATCTTCCTTCAGGCAACAGCAGCCCAAATATCAGCAGGGGCTGTAATCAACTTGAGATAAACTAAGCTAGGAGACCCACACTTACGTGGCTACAGTTGATACTGGCTGTTCGCAGGGAGCTCAGCTGGGCTGCCACTGGAGCCCCTAAAAGAAGCCTCTTCAGCATGGTGTTCTCAGGTCTGATGAAGGGCCTCTCACATGATCTCTGGCTTCCCACAATGAGAGTGGCCCAAGAGAATGGAGGAGAAAGGGCATTTTATGACCTGGCTGTGAAATAACAAGACATCACTGTCACTATCCTCAATCAGTTAAAGCAATCCCAAGCTCTTGATAGAGTGTCAAATAATTTGTGTCCTTTTAATTTTTAACCACCAGTGTCAATTCTAACCACCAGTGTCTATTTAACACCAGAAGGTCAATTCTACCTCTGTTTTCATTTGTGCCAAATATAGCATGTATTGCTATATCTGACTTAAATTGATGGTAATTTTTCTAATAAAGCTCACCTAGACAGTGAATCAATTCTTTCAAAGTACAAATAAATTCTATATGATTCTATTGGGTAATCTTATGATAAGAGACTTATTTAATATCCTCTCATGTTAAAAATAAAGAACAAATTTGATTAAGAAAATGCTGTTCTAAAATCAGCCAAGTCCACAAGTAATAATTCCAAAAAAGAGAAAACATGAGATTGCCTAGTCCTTTCTTAGTAACTCCTGTTCCTCAGTAAGTCACCTCACTGCTGTTCTGAGTGAAACTTGCCTTCTAAGTGACAGAAAAAAGGTAATGGAATAAAGTTCATAAAATGATTATTGTTCTTTTCTTAGTGACAGCTCAAAATCTTTTTTCTAAAGTGTAATAGAGAGAAAGTAGCTCACCTAGTTGAATTTAAAGCATCCCTTCAATCCAGTGGTGCTATGTAGTATATTGTAATATGGTCTGTCACAGTAGGCTCTGTGGCTACTTCAACACTTGCCAGACAAATGGTGTGCATGCATAACATTTCACTCCATGTTTGGATTATTCCTTAAACTCAGTTAAACTGCTTAAACATGATAAATGGGAAAAGAAAATGCAATTCACTTCAGCATATATAAGTGAGTCCTTTACATTAGCAGCTTACACTTGTGTTCCATATCAAAGTTTTTGAAGTGTTTTTCCAGATTTCATTCTTTTGATCTTCACAATAATCTTGTGAATTAGGTTAAGATCCCTCCACCCATCTGTCAGTTTGTCATTTTGTCTTTGCATACGTACAGCTACAACGCGAGAATGCCATCTCACCTGTGTTTCAAATACCAGCAGGTTCACTCATGGTGGACAAGTTTTAGCTGAGCTCTAGATTAAGATAGGCTAGGAAGAGAGATCTACTTCTGAAAATTAGCTAACAAAAACCCTGTGAATCACAAAGAACATTGTGCTATGTAGTGCTGGAAGATGTGCACCCCTACGTTGAAAGGCCCTCAAAATACACAGTGGCCACAATCATAGACTTGAGCAGACCAATGATCATGAAGGTAGTGCTCTATTGTACATGGGATCACCATGGTCAGAGCTTACTCAAGGGTAAATAACAACAGATTCATATTTTACTGATAACCAAGTAAGCTTTATAAAAGCCACATTACTTGCTCATAAAGCTAGTAAAAGCAGGTGTTGGGAGGGTTATAACAGGGAACTGATTAATCCAGTGCTGCTTCCTTCAAACTATCAAGAGAGCAAGAGCAAACACGACAACACAAAATGGGGATTTTGCGAGTTTGATTACTGGACAGAATAGGTCTACGCTATTGCAAAAATCCAGGATATTTAGAGTAACCAAGATGTGTTGCATAAGAAAAGAAAAAAAAGCAGCAATTCAGGATTAGAGAGCATTCAAGTAACTATAATACACTTTAAAATCTTCCATTACCCCTTTTGTCTGTTGGATATAATGACCAGGCTGCTCTTATTTTTAAGGTTCTTCTTGATTTGTAATATGTTTAGTATATTCTCTAAGTTCTTCTCAAGTTTAGATTATTTGTTGGATTAACTCTCATTAGCTCTGAGAAAGAAATGCAAAAACTAAAACACAGTCTATATGATATGAATACAAATATGTGAAAATTATAAAGTGGAAGATAATATGTGAAAAAGAAATGGTTGCAGTACTTGGGATCCTTGGGTGATAGATTTTTGCTTTTTAATATTGTTAATATATTGTGTTTTGAATTTGAAAAATGAACCTGATTTATTCCTCAAAATCCAGCTTTGAGTAAAATGATGATAGATGCTGTGGTAGTTAAGGTTGTGTATCAACTCAGAGGGGTCATGATTTTGATTGGCTTGGCAGCTGGATGTAGTTATTCCCCATGATGAGACTAGATGCTATGTAATTACCTCCATAATGGAATCTGCTGTGAGTGCTCAATCAGTTGAAGGAGAGTTGCCTTCAGGATGTGGCCTGCTTCCAGTATGTACAGAAAGGATCCTGCATTTGGTTCAGTATTCATCTTCAATTCTTGGAATTGAACCGGTGGCCTACCATGTTGCCAGCTGATCTTGAGAGTGTTGCCTTCATAGCCTGTGAGTCAATAATCTGACATTTTACCTTGCAGTCTTGGATTGTTAAGCCTCAACAGCCAACAGCTGCATGAGTCAAGAGAAGCCTCCAGGTTGCTCCAGTGCCCAGGAGGCAAAGCTGAAGCCCAAGGTTGAGGGGCCTCCACCTGATCCCTAGACCTGGCACTCTAAACTCAGACTTGTAGCCTAGTCATCTCCTAGAGCCAGCACTCTGAATCTGGACTTCTGGCTTCCTCAACTGTAAGAGAATAAATTTCCATTTGTTAAAGGCATCCACTTGTGGTATTTCTGTTACATCAGCACTAGAGAATTAAGACACATGCTCGACTTCCTAAATGATTAGTTTTGAGATTATTGTTGTTGTTGTTATTATGTGCCGTAGAGTCAAACCCGACTCATAGCGACCCCTCCTTGGATTTCTGAGGCAGTATCACTAAGGAAGTAGGATTGCCCAACCTTCCTTCCGAGGAGTGGCTGGTGGGTTTGAACCGCCAGCCTTCTGGTTAGCAGGCAAGTGTCTTAGCCACTATGCTACCAGAGCTTTAGTTTATATTTTTTGAGGCTTCAACAAGCAGATAACAAAAGTGTAGATTATTTAGGGCTTTAAAATTGGTTATATTTAAATGACTTTAAGTTTGAATCCACAAACCCCTACTTGCTAGGAAAGATTGTTTACTTGAAGACAAATTGAATTTGTCTCTGAGTCCCATTGTGAATCCCTTATGAGGAATTCACTCAGTCATTGTTGGTGCCCTTCTATTCCAGATTTCTCTACATACCTTGGGCATGAAGACACTCAGCCAGAGCTGACGATATCAGGATATCCCTTTAGTACCAGTCTATCTGCATGCCTCACGTGCATTCATATTCCAGACCTGAAGTTCAGTTTTGTTCCTGTGCCACCAAGGGCTGAGGAAGTTTTGACAATCCTGAGAATCCTATGACTAGCAGCATCCTGTCCTAAGCTCATTGGAGAGCTACTTCCTTCCCAAACCCTGTGCTCAAAGCCACAGATCTCCCTGCCTATGCTGGTGTAAATCCCTAAAGTAGCTCAATAATCTTGAAAACAAAGACCAAGAATGAGGGTGTCTATAAACCACTCCTGCTTTCTCTCTTCTGCATAAATCTTCCCTGATTCAAGTGAGCACAGAGACCTGATTATCTATTTATAAGAGGTAAGGAAAGCAAGGGAGAGCAAAAATTCAAATCCAAATAGCAAAAATTTATTCAGCTACAATCAGCTTCATTTCTGGGCCCTCTTCAAAAAGCTTGTAGGAATTCCCCCCCCAAAAAAAATCTGCTTTTTTTTTTTTTAATTTCCCCAAACTCTTCTTTTGTTTTTTCACAATTAAGATGGAAATTATTTCTGAGAGGATTAAGCTTTTCATCCCTTGGTGTACAT
The DNA here is from genome assembly GCF_000298275.1 of Orycteropus afer afer. Classification (NCBI taxonomy): domain Eukaryota; kingdom Metazoa; phylum Chordata; class Mammalia; order Tubulidentata; family Orycteropodidae; genus Orycteropus; species Orycteropus afer. The sequence goes on along the minus strand of NW_006921865.1, from coordinate 3,645,244 downwards.
TATTGTCATCGAATTAATGTCCTACTTAATTATTGAAATGGAGATATTTGACTAGGGTAAAACATAGGGAAGAGAGAAGGAGTGGTGGTCAGTGCTAAAATGCAGGCAGCCTGAGGGCAGAATTGGTAGGGTGGGAGAAGGTGGCCTAGTAAAAGAAAATGGGATGGCAACAGTGACAAGTTTAGTCTGTGAAAGTTATCTGCTTCATAACTATTAATGATGGTTGGAAGCCTAACCAAAAAAAAAACTCACTGCCATCGAGTCGGTTGGACTCATAGCGACCCCTCATAGCAACCCCTCCTTGGAGTTTCTGAGGCAGCATCTCTATGGAAGTAGATTGACCAATCTTCCTTCTGAGGAGTGGGTGGTGGATTGGAACTGTCAGCCTTCTGGTTAACAGTCAGATGCCTTAGGCACACCAAGAGAGCTCCCTTGGAAGACTATAACCAGGCATTTGTTCTTTCAATTTAATCTTTCTCTTAGTCCAGACTTCCCTAGCAGAGTTTGGTGTTTCCCATATCTTTCCTATATGAGGGGACACCTGTAGGATTTTTTTTCCCTCTAATCTTCAGTCCAGGAGCTCTGGTCTGCTAACCAGAAGGCTAGCGGTTCAAACCCACCAGCCACTCCTTGGAAGGAAGGTTAGGCAATCTACTTCCATAGCAATACTGCCTCAGAAACCCAAGGAGAGGTCGCTATGAGTCGGGTCTGACTCGACAACACATAACAACAACAACAACAATCTTCAGTCCAGTAGCTCTCATAAGTTTGCCTCCATATGGCTCTTATTGAATATGAATGTCTTCTTGGTTTTAATATTTTGGTCACATGGTAAAGATTTAATGCCAGGATACTATCACTAAAATATTAAAATCAAGAAGACATTTCAATAGAAATATAATAAATTGAAAGACTATAATTACTATATAAGAACTTTTGTATTTCTTTCTCAGCTTCTTAAATTGTTTTCTTTGAGAATCATGCAAAAATATAGACTACACTTCATTATCTCTTTACCCACTTAAGTTCCTCATTTATGAGCCTCAGCTATCAACTCAATCACTTTTAAAGTGCAGAGCTCCCTAGTTCAGTAAATGACACTTTCATTTATCCAATGTTTCAAGCCTTAACCTGTAGTCCCTGCTTACTCCTTAAGTGCCCACATCCAAACTCTAAGTTCCCATCTCTACCTTCTCTTGAATTTATACTCTTGTCTCCATCTTCACTGTCATTCATTTAGTAAAAGCCACCATTATCTCCTATCTGGCTGATTTCCATACCTGTCCTCTTTCCCCCAGTCTTCCTTCCAGGAGATCTTCCTTCCTCACTGAAAGTAGGTTTACCTTACTAAAAACAATATTGTTGTTGTTGTTATGTGCCGTCGAGTCAAAAAACAATATTAGATCATGTCATTTTCCTCCTCAATACTTCTCAGTGACTTCTACTCACCATAAAGTGTGCCCTCTATTAAATGAGTTATAAAGTCCTCAATGTTGTACCAATTATTCTCCCACCATACCAGTTATTACTTGCTGTTGAAATTCCTTGTTTAATTCACTCTTTTGCACTAGACTGTGGTCCACATCTGCCTTATTACTCACAGCATTTTCAGCACTAAGAACACTGATCAGTTGATGCTCAATAAATATTTATGGGACTGAATGAACAAATGAATTAACTTCAAAATATATTTTTAAAGCCACATATTTCAAGACATAAGCACTTGGCTGCTAGCCAAAAGGTCAGCAGTTCAACCCAACAGCTGATCCGTGAAAGAATGATGAGTCAGTCTGCTTTCACAAAGATTACAGCCTTGGCAACCCTACAGGATAGTTCTACTCTGTCATATGGCATCGCTGAGTCAGAATTGATTTGATTGCAAAGGGTTTGTTTGGGCTGGTTTTTTTTTTTTGTTTGTTTTGTTTTTTTTAACATGACAAAAAAAGCTGTACTGTTTCAGTAAAATAGTGACTAGTTTGCATTATAAAAATTGAATCATTATTATGAGTGCTGACTCTTAAATCTGATTATCTGTTTTCAAATCTTGGCTCTGCCACTTACCTGGGAAAAGTTATTTAACCTCTATGGGCTTCAGTTTTCTCATCTGAGAAATGGGGATAATAACCTAACTACTCCATAAAATTATTGTGAGGATTAGAGAAGTTGACACATTAAAATTCTTAGAATGCTCCCTAGTACATTAAACAAACAAAAAACCTTGCCATGGAGTTGATTCTGACTCATCAGAACTCCACAAGACAGAGTAGAACTGCCTCCACAGAGTTTCCAAGGCTATAAATCTTTATGGAAGCAGAAAGCCTCATCTTTCTTCTGTGAAGCTGCTGGTGGGTTTGAGTCACTGACATTTTGGTTAGCAGCTGAAAGCTTAACCAGTGCACCTTAAGGGCGTCTCTCCTCTGGTGTATGTTATTGTTATTGTTGTTATGTCCCATCAAGTCAGACTTGACTCCTAGTGACCCCTCCTTGGGTTTCTGAGGCAGTATCACTACAGAAGAAGATTGCCCATCTTCCTTCTGAGGAGTGGTTGGTGGGTTTGAACCGCCAGCCTTCTGGTTAGTAGTCAAGTACCTTAGGCACTATGCTATCAGAGCTCCTCCTCTGGTGCATAGTAAATGTTAAATAAGTATTAATTATTATAATTAATCATCAAAATAATATAGTTCTTAATGTTCAAATGGAGTAAAACTAAGCTTTAAGTGTTGAAATATTAAATATAATGTATTTATACACAATATTTTTGATAACAAAACATACGTTTTGTTTAACTAAACTAGAAGAATAAATGGAAAGAAATAGCAGTTTTTACAGCAGTCCTTGACTCATGCATAGTTTGGGAATGATCATAACAGCAGCAGTATTTCTCATGTTTACAGTAATATTGGCCAAGATAGTGGCAGTGGATCTAGAGATATAGTTATGTTTTCCTGCCTATTTTAAATTGCCATAAGACAGGACTTGTTGTTAGGTGCCATTGAGTTGTCTCTGACTCATAGATAGCAACCTTATGGACAACAGAATGAAACAATGCCTGGTCCTTTGCCACCTTCATGATCCCTACTATACTTAAGCCCATCATTGAAGCCTTGACTGCTGCTTCCATTGGTGTCAATCCATCTTACTGAGGATCTTCACCTTTTTCATTGACTCTTCTCTTTACCACACATGATATCCTTCTCTGGGGAATGGTCTGTTGTTACAACATGACCAAAGTAGGTGAGATGAAGTCTGGCCATTCTCTCTGGCAAGGAACATTCTGGCTGCACTTTTTCCAGGACAGATTTGTTAGTTCTTTTAGAATTCCACAGTATTTTCAGTATTCTTTGTCAACACCACAACTCAAAAGTATCAACTCTTCTTGGGTCTTCTGTATTCATTGTCCAGCTCTCACATGCATAGGAAACAATTGAAAATACCATGGCTTGAATTAGGTGCACCTTAGACTTCAAGGAGACATCTTTGCTCTTCAGCACTTGAAAGAAGTCTTTTGCAGCAGATTTGCCCAATGTAATACATCTTCTGATGTCTTGACTGCTGCTTCCATTGGCGTTGATTGTAGAACCAAGTAATATGAAGTCTTTGACAACTTCAATCTTTTCTCCATTTATCGTGATGCTGCTTATTGGTCCAGTTGTGAGGACTGTTGTTTTCTTTATATTGATGTGTAATCCATACTGCAGACTGCAGTCTTCAATCTTCATCAGTAAGTCCTTCAAGTCATCCTCACTTTCAGTAAGCAAAGTTGTATCATCAGCATATCACAGGTTGTTAATGAGTCTTCCTCCAATTCTGATGCTACATTCCTCTTCATATAGTCCAGCTTCTTGGATTATTTGCTCAGCATACAGATTGAATAAGTATGGTGAAAGGATACAACTTTGACATACTCCCTTCCTGATTTTAAACCATGCAGTATCCCCTTGTTCTGTTTGAATGACAGCCTCCTAGTCTACATATAGATTCCTGATGAGCACAATCAAGTGTTCTTGAATTCTCATTCTTCTCAATATTATCCATAATTTGTTATTATCCACACAATCCAGTGCTTTTGCACAGTAAATAAAACACAAGTAAACATCTTTCTGGTATTCTTTGCTTTCAGCTAAGATCCATCTGCCATCAGCAATGATATTCCTCATTCCATGTCCTCTTCAGAATCCAGCTTGCATTTCTGGAAGTTCTCCATCAATATACTGCTGCAATAGTTTTAGAATTATCTTTAGTAACATTTTACTTGTATGTGATATTAATGATAATGATTGATCATTTCCACCTTCTGTGGGATCACCTTTCTTCAGAATGGGTGCAAATATGGATCTCTTCCAGTAAGTTGGCCACATAGCTGTCTTCCAAATCTCTTGGCATAGCTGAGTGAGTGTCTGCAGTGGGGCATCCGTTTGTTGAAATGTATCAGTGGATATTCCATCAATTTCTAGAGCATTGTTGTTCACCAATTCCTTCATTGCAGCTTCAACTTCTTCCTTCAATACCATTGGTTCTTGGTCACATGCCACCTCCTAAAATGGATGAAGATCAATCAATTCTTTTTGGTACAGTGACTCTGTGTATTCCTTCTATCTTCTTTAGATGTTTCCTGCATCATTCAATATTTTGCCCATAGAATCAATCTTTCAATATTGCAACTCAAGGCTTCAATTTTTTTCTTCAGTTCTTTCAGCTCGAGAAATGCCAAGCATGTTCTTCCCTTTTGGTTTTCTAACTCCAGGTCTTTGCACATTTCATTATAATAATTGATTTTGTCTTCTTGAGTTGCTCTTTGAAATCTTCTGTTCAGCTCTTTTATCTTGTCATTTCTTCCATTTGCTTTAGCTACTCTCCATTCAAGGGCAAGTTTCAGAGGCTCTTCTGACATCCATTTTGGTCTTCCTTTCCTGTCTTTTTAATGACCTTTGCTTTCTTCATGGATGTTGTTCTTGATATCATCACATAGTTCCTCTGGTTATCAGTCATTAGTGTTCAATACATCAAATCTATTCTTTAGATGGTCTCTAAATTTAGGAGGGATATAATCAAGGTCATATTTTGGCTCTTGTGGAGTTGTTTTAATTGTCTTAAACTTCAATTTGAACTTGCATATGAACAGTTGATGGTCTCGTCCACAATCAACTCCTGGCCTTGTTTTGGCTGTACATACTGAGCTTCTCCATTGCCTCTTGCCACAGCTATAGTCAATCTGATTCCTGTGTATTCCATCTGGTGAAGTCCATGTGTATTGTCACCACTTGTGTTGTTGAAAAAAGGTGTTTGCAATGAATAAGTCATTGGTCTTGCAAAATTCGATCATGTGATCTCCAGCATTATTTCTATCACCAATTGTCATATTTTTCCCAATTGCAGTGATTCTTCTTTGTTTCCAACTTTTGCATTCCAATCACTAGTGATAAATAACACATCTTCATTGCATGTTCAATTAATTTCAGACTGCAGAAGTTGGTAAAAATCTTCAATTTCCTCATCTTTGGCTTTGGTGGTTGGGGCATAAATTTGAATAATAATAATATTAACTGGTGTTCCTTTTAGGTGTATAAGTATTATCCTCTCACTGACAGCATTGTTCTTCAGGATAGATCTTGATACATTCTTTGTGATGATGAATTCCATGCCATTTCTCTTCAATTTGTCATTCCCAGCATAGTAGATCATGGGATTGTCTGATTCAAAATGGCCAAAACCAGTCCATTTCAGCTCATTAATGCCTAGGATATAGATCTTTATAAATTCCATTTCATTTTTTACAACTTCCAATTTTCCTACATTCATAGTCCATACATTCCATGTTCCAATTATTAATGGATGTTTGCAGCTGTTTCTTCTCATCTTGACATGTAGCACATCAGCAAATGAAGGTTCTAAAAGCTCTACTCTAGCCACATCATTAAGGTGGGCTCTACTTTGAGGGGGCAGTCTTCCCCAGCTGTATCTTGAGTGCCTTCTGACCTGAGGGGCTCATCTTCCAAAACTATATCAGACAATATTTTAGGGCTATTTATAAAGTTTTCCAGCAATATATCAGACAGAAGTGGATGTTCTCTTCCTTCTTAGTCTGTCTGTCTTAGTCTGGAAGCTCTACTGAAGCCTGTCCATCATGGGTAACCCTGGTGGCATTTGAAACACTGGTGGCATAGCCTCCAGCCTCATTGAAACACACAAACCACCACAGTATGAAAAACTGACAGACAAGTTTGTCTCCCTTAGCTGTTGCAAACCACTCCACTCACTTCCTCCCTAGCTGCTCCAGTACCCACCTGCCTCACATGGCTTGTTTACCTGGCCTGCCCTAGGTGCTCCAACACCCACAAAGAGGTAGCTATTAACTCCTCTTTCCCAATGAGATGTTGTTGTGGTTGAGTGCCATCAACTCAGGTCCTATTCATAAAACCCTATGTACAACATAATGAGACAATCTCTAGTCCAATGCCATCTTCAAATTATTTGATATACTTGAGCCTATTATTGCAGACATTGTGTCAATGCATTGTTGAGGATTTTCCTCTGTTTTGCTGACCATATACTTTACCAGATATGATACCCTTCTCCAGAAAATGATCCTTCAGACAACATGACCAAAGGAGGTGAGATGAAGTCTGGCCATTCTTGCTTCTGAGAAGCATTTCAGCTTTGCTTCTTCCAATACAAATTTGTACATTCTTCTGGCAGTCCATGGTATTTTCAGTATTCTTCACCAACACCACAATTCAAATACATCAGTGCTTCTTTGGTCTTCCTTAATCAATGTCCAGTTTCACATGCATATGAGACTATTAAAAATAGCATAGCTTTGGTCAGGAACACTTAATCTTCAAAATTATGTATTTGCTCCTTTGCAGCAGATCTGCCCAGTTCAATACATTGTCTGATTTCTTGATTGCTGCTTCTCAGGGTATTGAATGTGAATCTAAGAAAAACGAAATCCCTGAAAACTTCAAACTTTTCACCACTTATCATGATGTTGTTAATGGTTCATTCACTTGTAAGGATTTTTGTTTTCTTTATGTTGAGTTGTAATGCACAGTAAAGACTGTAGTCTTTGATCTTCATCAATAAGTGCTTCAAGTCTTCTTCATTTTTTGCAAGCAAGGTTTGTCATATGCATACCACAGGTTGGTAATGTGTCCTCCTCCAATCCTGCCTACCACTTGTCTGTCAGTTTGTCATACAGCTTTCAAGATGCTGTGGTCCTGGAAGCTATGATACCAATATTTCAAATACCAGCAAGGTCACCATGGTGGATAGGTTTCAGTAGATCTTCTAGTCTAAGACAGACTGGGAAGAAGGATGGGGCCATGCACTTCTGAAAAAATGGGCCACTAACAACATTTATGAATAGCAATGAAACAATGTCTGATGTATTACCAGAAAACATTATGAATAACAGTGAAACATTTTCTGGTATTGTGCTAAAAAATGAGCTCCTCAGGTTGGAAGGCATTTCAAAATATGACTAGTCACTTTCTCAAAGTAGAGTCAACCTTAATGATGTAGATAGAAACCAAATTCACTGCCATAGAGTCAATTCTGACTCATAGTGACCCCCTTTGGGTTTCTGATGAGGTAAATTTTTATGGAAGTAGATTGCCCAGTCTTCCTTCCACAGAGTGGCAGGTGGGTTTGAACTGCCAACCTTCTGGTTAGCAGTCAAATGCCTTAGGAATACCCCACTAGAGCTCCTTAATGATGTGGATAGAGTAAAGCTTTGGAGACCTTCATTTACTGATGTGGCACAACTCAAAATGATAAGAAATAACTGTAAACATCCATTAATATTTGGAATGTGGAATGTATGGAGTGTGAAACTAAGAAAATTGGAAGTTGTCAATAATGAAATTGAACACATAAAAATCAATATATCCTTTTCATTAATGAGTTAAAATGGCGTGGTATTGGCCATTTTGAATCAGATGATCATATGACAAGAATGACAATTTAAAGAAGATTGGTATCACCCAGTGAGATAGTTATCTGATAATTAATGACAAGAAAGTACTTTAGGGGGGAACAACAAAAAAAGAGAAAAGACTTCTAAGCAAATCTAGTCTTCTAGGAAACAAACTAACTGGAATATAACACTTTTTCTTCTTAAAGCCAAGACTGTATATAAAGCCTCTGTCATCCCAGGAGCAGTAGTAGATCCACAAGTTTCTTCAAAGACCCATCATAGAAATTCAGTCATTGTCAAATGATGTGAATGACATCTGTGTTAGATGGAAAAACAAGAACTTTGTCCAAAACTAATGTAGCAAAGGCAATATAGAATATTGCTTTCATTTTTGATTGAAAGTAGAAATATTTAATGAAATTCCTGAACTAGCATTGATATTATGAAATCCCACTTGACAAAGAATACTGTGTTCTATCATTAACAGTAAAAAAAAAAAACTATGACTCAATGTGTAAACAATATAATATTTTTGATCAAGTTTTATACTTGAATCTTGAGATATAGAATAAAAACAGGGCCCATATTGACTCCATAATTATGTTTAGTTCTCCAGGAAATCTTATTTTATATATATATATATATATATATTATTTTCGTCTTTTCCCCAACCACAAATTTATAATAGGAAGAAAGAGAAAGAGGAAAAATATCATATTGAGCAAGATATTAGCAAACTCTTTTTCTTAGCATTATCTCTTATCAAACTTTTAGGCTCTTTGTATCTGTGTAGGCATTGAATGTAATTGCCATTTTTCTTTTACAGTGTCTCTTATATATCTTTTATTTTTATGATAATAACTACACTAGTCTAGATTCTCAACATTGCCTTATAACTGAATTATTACTAATGCTCCTATTTCCTCTGCTTCAATTCCTACAACCCACTGCTTACCTACTAACCTTCATATAAGAGACACATCTCCACTAAAACCTCTTCAACACTTTCTTAGATGAGTGGTTCTACTTCCTTAAATGTTTGGATATCATTCCAGCAAGGAGCTCTGGTGGCATAGTGGCTAAAACATTTGACTGCTAGCCAGAAAGTTGGCAGTCAAACCCACCAGCCACTCAGTTGAAGGAAGATGGGACCATCTGCTTCCGTAATGACTTACCACCTTGGAACCCAGTGGGGGTCACTATGAGTTGGCGTCCACTCAATGGCAGTGGTTTGATTTTTGGTTATCATTCCAGAACCTCAGGTTCATACTCAAGACACCACATCAATTGGCTCACTATATAATCTTATTTCTCACTGTGCTTAAATCATGACCTTCATCTAATCATGTAAGTTTCCTACCAGTCTTCAGAATACATGCCAGAGAGAACCCCACCTCTGTGACTTTTCTGTGTCGTTCCCCCTTGCCTAGAACAATTACCTTACCAGCCAGAAGCTTACATTTCCTTTAGTACTCATTAGCGTCCTGACTACTATGTGAAGATTATTTGAAAATCCTGGGTCATAACTATGTCTTATTTTTTGAATTCCTTCAGCAATTCTACTACCAAATTTTGTTAATATTAAATGATTTGTTGCATTGTTCATTAGTTGCTTCATTAAAAGAAAATATACTAAATGCTGTAATATATGAGAACTCACCCCCTAGACTTCCTGTACAGTGAAAGTGGAAACATGATTGACTCAAATATCTAATGAATTTTAATATGGCCTTATAGTCAATCTAGATTTTTTAGAACAAATGGTCCAAGTTGCTCAGAGATGTGGCTAGAGAGCAAAGGAGAAACAAATTGAAAGCACATCTCATGGTAGCTTCTAGTGTCATCACAGGTAGCTTTCGTGTCATTATGCCTTTCGGAGGTCTTCTACCGCCCCTTTCCATCTTTAACAGTAAGTAATGTTCATCAAGGGCACTTTTACTCTGATAATAGTTGTTGTTGTTGTTGTTATGTGCCGTCGAGTCAGCCCTGACTCATAGCGACCCCTCCTTGGGTTTCCGAGGCAGTATCACTACAGAAGTAGGATTGCCCAACCTTCCTTCCGAGGAGTGGCTGGTGGGTTTGAACCGCCAGCCGTCCGGTTAGCAGGCAAGTGTCTTAGCCACTATGCTACCAGAGCTCCTTTGATAATAGTAAAAATAATTAAATGGTGTAAAATCAGGTTTTTTGTTTGTTGTGATCTCCTCAGGAACATCTGAGTATTTAATTTTATCGTGTTGTATATGTACCTCAGAATGATGTGAATTTCTTTTCCTTTTTTCTTTTTTGTCTGAGATTATTTTAAAGAGTCATGCAGAAGCACATGCAATAGTCTGTTAGTGTTGCAGGAGCAATAGAATCTCAAGAGTGACCTTCAGATGATGAGGAAGAAAAGAGATTATGTTTTAATATAAGTGACCTTCTAGCTAATGCTTCCACATTAATTATGGGAAGAAATGCCAAAATATAAAGTTCTACAATAGAAGGAATTATAGAACTACAAATGATTACAACTATAATAACTATCAAATTTGAAGGATATAATTTTCTTACCAGGTACAAATGTGTCAGAACAACAGAGAGGAGACACAGCCAACAGGTGTTATTTGAGTAAAAGGGTAGTAGTATCATAGATAGGGAGGTCTGGTGGCTTAGTGAGTAAGGCATTTGGCTGCTAACAGCAAGGTCAGCAATTTAAACTCAACAGCTGCCCTGCACGAGGAAATCTACTTCCAAAAAGATTTACAGCCTTGGAAACCTAATGGGGGTGGTGGTGAATATGAGTTGGAATTGACTCACTGGCAGTGTTTTCTTTTTTTGTTTTGTTTTGTTTAGTGCCATAGATAAAGGTCCTATGCCACTGGAAAGGCGGATACTCCATTTTGGTTGTTAGGCTAAAAAACTAAATCCATGGTTTATGGATGGTGACAGCATTTAATAAATGCAACCAAAACTTTTAATGCATAGATGGTAAGAGAATCCAAGGAATCTATTTATCTATGTCTTACGTATATTAGTTAAGAAAGGAAAAGCTCACCTCACAACAAGATTAATACTAGCACCCTCCAAAAATCAATTAATATATGTTGTTGTTGTTGTTATTTGCCGTGGAGTCAGCCACGACTCATAGCGATCCCTCCTTGGGTTTCCGAGGCAGTATCACTACGGAAGTAGGATTGCCCAACCTTCCTTCCGAGGTTATATAGGAAAATAATATTGGATCCAATATTCTGAAAAGCCAATATTTAAGAAAATATAAAAAGAGACTCATTTAAGGGAATGAGGAATGTTTTGAGCATATTTAAGGAAAACGGGAAGGACTAAATTGCTTATTGTATCAGTCCATTGAACTGTGGGAGGAAACAGAAAAGCTAAGTGATGCTGTGTAAATTCTTCCAAACAAATATTAAAAGCTTAAAAAGTAAAAATAAATAGAAGGATGAATAAGATGTCTGGCAGCAGGTGAAAACCTAGAAACAACTTGAATTTCAGATGTTTGGAAGATGAAAGAAGGTACAGATCATCAAGATCATAAAATCTCAGGAAGGACACAGAATGATGGGAGGAGAAATAGCTTTGTATAGGGAACAGCAGAAATCATCATAGTATACTTGCTAACTTACTGGATAAAAGTATGTAATGTTCACTAGTCTATATAATTTTTTTAATTGCCAATGGTATACAATTCAGAAATTTGAAAAGGATAAATTCTTCTAAGCTAGAAATATAGTGATTGGGAAAGATGCAAACTTTAGCATAGCAAAGGCTTATAATGGAAAACTTTAAACATACTATACTGGTAAAATCTCTTCTTTCAGCAAGAATCATTTATTGTAGGATGCATGGTGATAGACTTGTACCTGAGCAGTGAAAAAAATCTTTGCTGGAAATATCTGTGGATTAAACCTCCACATAATAGGAATCAATGTCTTCTTGAATAGTGAACATTTTAAACAAAATGCAGCACTTGATTACTCAATTTGAGAAAACAAACTATGACAAAATACAAGTATTATAAAGCAGAGTTAATAATCAGCAGGAAATCTGTACACTGTTTGAAAACACCCTAGAGCAAACCCTGGAAAAGTGTATACTATGAATCAAAAAGAATATCATGTAATCATTTGCCTCTACCAGCCTCCACTTCCTTCTTTTTTCTTCCTGCTTTTTTGCCTTCCTTTGCCTTTTTTGATGGAGAAATAATGCATCTGTAAAGATTTATAGTCTTGGAAACCCGATGAAGCAGTTCTCCTCTGTTCTATAGGGTGACTACAAGTCTGAATTGACTCAATGGCAACAGATCTGTTTTGGTTGCCTCTTTTTCCTCTCACCAGTTACTGTGCCCTCTTCCCCAGGTTCCTACACAGAGAAACTCGTAAATAGCACAGGTCTCTAGAAAATGCTAGGTCAGTATAGTTAGAAATGTATCTTTTCAAAGATGGAAAGATTTTCCAAACAAGGGCAAAATATCCCACATTTTGTGTCAGGTTGGGGACAACCTAGAAATCTAGGGAGACAGAAATAATTCAAATAGTATCACTCTTATCCCAATCCTCAAGCTTAATATTTTGGAGTTCTTTTTTGCTTCTCACTTTCATTTCCTCTATCTCCTTTTTCAACCTAATTTCCCCAAATCTCGAGTGTAATCATGACTACAATTTATGGAGCACTTCCTATGAATCAAATATAGAATATATTTCCTTTAGCACTCTAAACAACACACAGGGTAAATAATGTAACCTTCACCTTGGAAATGAAAGCACTAAGTCTCAAACACTTTTAGTGATTTGCCCTAGGCCATATAGCTGGCAAGGGCTAGGAATTACATCTAAGTTCATATTCTTCTACATTCTTTTCATTATAGTCCACTTTCCTTTCCAGTCCCTTCATCTTCTCTTACTTAAATATTTGCAAGAGATTTCAGACTCATCTCCTTCCAATCCACCCTCAGTTGTTCCGAAATAATTTTCTTGAGTGAAGCTTTCATCTCTGAAACAGCTTGTGAAGTCTTTTTGATATGTACTTTCAGAAGAATACGGTGGTTGGTAAAAGGATTGAAGGGAGGGGATTAAACAACTTGAAAGAAAGGAGGGACAGACAATAGGGTGATAAGAGACAACCAAATTAGGTTTCTGAAAAGTCAAAGATGGGAAGAAATAAGATAAACCTGTTAACCAAACTAGTTGCCATTGATTCCATTCATCTTGTAGCAACCCTGAAGGACAGAGTAGAACTGTTCCATAGGGTTTCCAAGGCTGTAAATCTTTACAGAAGTAGACTGCCACTTTTTTCTCCCTAAGAGCAGCTGATAGGTTTGAACTGCCAACCTGTCGATTAGCACTCAGGTACTTAAGGCCTGTACTACCAGGGCTCCTAAAAGACAGAATACAATAATAAAGGAAGAAGGGAAGGAAATGAACACAGATACAGGCAACAAATTAGGAAAATGTCAGGAAACTGTAAGAGGTGATATGTGAGAGAATTTCAAAGGCCTAATATGAAGAATGATTTAAGGGGATGGATATTCTATTTTTGGACAATTCTACTCTATGAGATGATAACAAGATGCTTTTGGATAAATTTACAGATAAAATCCTTGTAAAAGATCATTAAGGGAAGCTTCTGATATTTTGGAATATACTATAATTCTTTTGAGATTAATGTAACAAAGGACAGCTATTTCCTTCTTTAAAGAATACTCTACGGCTATGATCAAAGATAGAATCACAGACAGAATGGTTGAGCAGCTCACCCTGTAGAGAAAGGCAGCACAGCTTTACTTCATCTATGACTCTGCCACTTACTAACTTTGTCAATTTTATATGTCCTTCCTAAGCCTTAAGTTCGTTATCTTAAAAATGGAGAAACTAATAATTTCGACCTCAGTGTGTAGTTGTGAAAATAAAAAGAATATATGTGATAGGCTTGGCATGGTGTCTAGTACATAAAAAACATTGGGTAATTGTTAGAAATCTATGAGCCTTCTATATGGTTCTAAAATAAGGGGATTAAATGGTTTTAAATATACGGAAGGAGAAAAAGAGGAAGAAAGAAAGAAGGGGAGAAGAAGGGAAAATACAGGACGAGAAGAAATGAAATTTTAAAATGGAAATCAGTAAGGAGACTTCCAAGAAAATGTGTAGTGTAATGAGAGTCAAATAAACTAAATATAAAAACTGTTCAGTTAACATGAACAATATTATAAAAATTATATTAGTAAAAATGATTGCAACAGAAAATTACCAAATAATCTGACAAGTTAATGAGTCATTAAGTAACCATCTGCAAGGAAGAAGAGATAAAGAAATACAAAATTGTGTGCAACTGTAACTTTTCTTCCCCTGATCATCCCAAAGTGACTCTAGGCACTGTTACAGATAAAAGTGTAGTGAAATCAAACTTACACCATAAGAAGTTCCAGCTCAGTGGACTAGCAGGAAAGAAGAAATTTAGAACTGCAATTAGACATGAAGGTGGTTCTGTGAAGGGATAACAATGACTGAATTTATTTAACAATGCTTCTCTACTTCATAAAACTTTGATATACTGATAATTCAAATTGTATATCTGAAACAATGATAAAGAAGTAAAGACAATCATAATAAATAAAACTGGATATTATTAAGACAGTTAAATATCAAGCCTGACCTTTCACTATTTGTTCAAAAGCATCCAGAGAGTCAATTTTGAAAATTTCAATGGGAACTTTAACTGCTTCATGGTCAATCAGGCTATGAAGTTGTTCCCTGTGGCAGTTCTGAAAGACAACTGTGGAGGACCAGTAAAGCATGAGACATTTATTTCCAGTCCTTTCCTTTGCCTGCCTGAAATTCCTCTTCATGCCATCAATCTCTTCATATACTCTTAAAAAATCATTATCCTCTTCTTCTGACCTGGAGGAATTTTCAACTTCTCTTTTAGACTCTAAGCAGCAGTCACTTTGTTGTTTTATCAGACAATAATCAGGACTAAAATCTATGTGAAGGGAGAAAATACTCTTTTTCTTTTCCAATTCCTATGTTAAGTTATATGTGGTAAATTGTTCAAGTAATATTTTGTAAATAGTTTTTTCACTAGGAATAGTTTAATCAGCCCTGCTAGAGGCCCGTGTACTGTGGTATATTTGCTGGATACCTGGATTTTTGAACTCTCTCTTGGTATCATTCATCATCTGAGATTCTGCCTTTCTTTTTCTTTTAAGAAAGAAAGACTTTACTCAGACAGGAGAAGGTCAGCATAAAAATTATTAGAATAGCTTTTAAAGTGTACATTTTTCATAGAAAAAGATGTCATAAACAGAAAACCTTATTTTAGTAATACTTACTGTTAATATTTGTTTTGTGTTCTAAATCTTATGTTTGGTGTATTTTTATTATTGGACCAAGAAAAAAAAATGAAGGTGAACTTTTTATTTAGATATTAGTCTTTTAATAAAAAACAATGGAATATAGTTTTCTAAAAATTCCCAATTAATTGCATTAGCTGTCTGACAGTTCATTGATGGTTTCCTTTGATCTCCTTCATTATTTAAAGTCTGAAAAGATTCCTTACACACTACAAGATTTGAAGGGCTTAGAAATAATGACTAGGTAAATGTTTGAAGCACATCAAAGCACTTGGGGAAAGTTAGAAGAATAAAACATAGAAGTAAACAGCAAGAGTTGAAAATTGATTCAATACTGTGAGGCTGAATCAGGGGCAGATTAAAATAAGCAAGGTAAGCACAGGCATACTTGTGCTTATTTAAGTAAGTGCCCCTGTGGCAGTTCTGAAAGACAACTGTGGAGAACCAGTAAAGCATGAGACATTTATTTCCAGTCCTTTCCTTTGCCTGCCTGAAATTCCTCTTCATGCCATCAATTTCTTCATATACTCTTAAAAAATCATTATCCTCTTCTTCTGACCTGGAGGAATTTTCAACTTCTCTTTTATCTTTAGATGGTCTGTAAATTCAGGAGGGATATAATCAAGTCATATTTTGGCTCTCATGAACTAGTTTTAATTTTCTTCAGATTCAACATGAACCAGGAGGCTACTGTTAGAACAGAACAAGGGGAGACAAGGTTTAAAATGCAAGGTTTAAAATCAGGAAGGGGGTGTGTTTGGTTTGTATCCTTATTCAATCTGTACGCTAAGCAAATAATCTGAGAAGTTGGACTATATGAAGAAGAGTGTGGCATCAGAATTGGAGGAAGACTCAGTAACAACCTGCAATATGCAGAAGACACACCTTTGCTTGCTGAAAGTGAGGATGACTTGAAGCACTTACTGATGAAGATTAAAGACTACAGTTTGCAGTATGGATTGCATCTCAACATAAAGAAAACAAAAATCCCCACAAGTGGACCAAGAAGCAGCATCAGAATAGATGGACAAAAGATTGAAGTGATCAAAGATTTCATATTACATGATTCCACAATCAATACTAATGGTAGCAGCAGTAAAGAAATAGACGACGTCTTACACTGGGCAAATCTGCTGCAAAAAAACCTTTTTCAAGTGCTGAAGAACAACGATGTCATGAGTTTTCAATTGCCTCATATGACACAGGACAGGGTACTGATTTATTCTGTTACATATAAGGTTATCATAAGTCAGACCCAACTCTATAGCATCTAACAACAAAAACAATAATGACATCAAAAAAAACTTACTGCCATTGAGTCAGATCTGACTCATAGCGACCCCTCTTAGGTTTCCAACACAGTATCACTGCAGAAGTAGATTGCCCAATCTTCCTTCCGAGGAGTGACTAGTGGGTTTGAACCACTGGCCTTCTGGTTAGCAGTCAAATGCCTTAGGTACTACACCACTAGAGCTCCTAATAATGACATCAGAGAAGAAAAATCCAAAATTATCTGAAAAAGATATTAAAATACTCTGGCTGAATGAAGCCAGAAATTTTTATGTACTTCAAACAAAAAGATATAATGTAACAGATTAAATTCAGAAGCAGAAATGAGAGCCCAGAGCTCTTCTTTTAAGATAACCATTAATGAAATTAAAAAAATATAAAGCAATGTCACTCTTCCCACTAAATTTTTTTTTGTGTTTAAAAATAGTTATTCTTCATGACAACATTTTATGTCAACATACAATGGATTTATCATTTTTAAATTAGGAAAGAGATAGTTTTATAATATCTCTGTTAAAATTTCTATATGGTAAACATGGAAAAAGGAGTCCCTGGGTGGTGCAAATAAAGTGCTCAACTCCTAACTGAAAGGTTGTGGGTGTGAACCCAGAGGTGCCTTAGAAGAAAGACTTGGTGATCTACTCTGGAAGAATCACCCATTGAAAATTGTATGGAGCACACTTCTACTCTGATCCACATGGGTCATCATGAGTCAGCATTACCTCAATAGTACAATAGTAACTGGTATTATTAACCACCGTATATACTGGGCTTCCAAATAATTTTTAAGAGTGGAAAGGAGTGCTGGAAACGCAGTGTTTGAAAATTGCGGCATTAAACCCAAGAGGGATGGCAACAAAGCCTCATAAGATCAATAAACCGACTGAAACAAAGAAAACTGAAGAAGCTAAAATGGAATGTGAAACAAAAGTCCAAAGGAAGTCAGGAAACTTTTGACGAACTACATGACATGGACAAGCTGAAACTGATAGGGCAGAAAGACTGTTTTCACAGTGGCATACCAAACTAACTGTAAGAAAAGATTATAGATAGTAATCCAAGCATTAGATGACTGTCCCCTAAACCAGAGATTGATTCTCATCTGAGGAAAGGAACATGCAGATATTATGAGTGCTCTAGAGGATATTATTCTGATTTTTAAAAGGAGGGGACAGGACTTTGTCCAGCTTGTCCTTGGTACCTGCTATTGATACATAAGCTTCATGATTTTTAGGGGGTTGGGAAGAAACCAGACTTGAGAAAGTAAATCATGCTTTGCTCTGATAAGGTCACTTCTTACCCCAAAATTATTTGCGATACCTTAGTATTTGCAGTAATTGACACATTATTAGAATCTCTGAATCCACCATTTAGTTTTGATTTATCCTCTTAGTCTTGGATGTATTATCCAAAGTACATTCCTGCATTTGAAATCTGGAATAATAGGAGGAATCTGAAGTTAATGTCTTAAGTGGAGTTTGAGGCCAGGAGCAAGGATTCTCTCCTCATCTTGGAGTCTAAGGGCATCAAACCATTTAGACAAGTGCAAAAATCAAGCTATGAGCTAAAGTTTTGTTATTCGGTCTTTGTGATATGTTCTGTTCTTTCAGCATGTTAAGATTTGTTACTTTATCCTGTGATACTTAAGTAGGTTTGATATAATAAATTCACAAGGGCTGACTGCGGCATGCTGCTCTTGCTTAACCAAGCTTTACATGAAGTGCTACTTGGAAATCAAATCACCACACTAAATTTGCATCATATGTTATGTTTGGAGTATTGGCCTTTGGAATACAGGCAGTCCTCAGGGTACAAACATCCAACTTATGGACAACTCCTACTTTCCATCTTTAATGTTATGTAATTTGCTCTCACTTTTGAACAATTGAACTAATCTCTAATCACAACAAATTCTTCAGCACAGTCACCTTCACTTGCCACATGTGCGGATTTTAAATCCTTGAAAAGGATTCCAACCTTTTTTTTGCACTAAAGTAAAGATACATAGGAACTGAGCGTGCCTGTTCATGTTGTTGTTAGGTGCCGTCAAGTCATTTCCCATGCATAGTGGCCCTATGTTCAATAGAACAAACATTGACTGTTCTTGTGCCATTGTCACATTCCTTGCTATGCTTAGACCATTGTTGTTGTCACCGTGTCATTCCATCTCATCCCCTTTTTCCCTGTCCCTTTCTTTACTTTATCAAGTATGATATCCTTCTCCAGGGACTGGTCCCTTCTGACAATGTGACCAAAGTAAAAAGGATGAAATCTGGCCATTCTTGCCTCTGAAGAGTGTCCTGGCTGTACCTCTTCCAAGACAGATTTGTTTGTTCTTCTGGCACTCCATGGCATTTTCAATATTCTTTGACAACACCCCAATTCAAATGTATCAATTCTTCTTTGATCTTCCTTATTCTTTTTCCAGCTTTCACATGCATGTGACGGTATTGAAAATATCATGGCTTGAGTCAGGCACACCTTTCTCTTCAAAGTGATATCTTTGTTCTTTAACACTTTGAAGAGGTCTTTTGCAGCAGATTTCCCCAGTTCAATCTGTTATTTGATTTCTTAACTGCTGCTTCCAATGACGTTGGTTGTGGAACCAAGTAAAATAAAATCCTTGACAACATCAATCGTTTCTCCACTTATCATGATGTTGCGTTTTGGTCCAGTTGTGAGGATTTTTGTTTTCTTTATGTTGAAGTGTAATCCATACTGAAGGATATAGTCTTTTATCTTCATCAGTAAGTGCTTCAAATCTTCTTCAATTTCAGCAAGCAAAGTAGTGTCATCTGCATATCACAGGTTGTTAAGGAGTCATCCTCTAATTCTGATGCCACATTCTTCTTAATATAGTCCAGCTTCTGGGATTATTTGCTCAGCATACAGAACGAATAAGTATGGTGAACGGATACAACCCTGACACACACCTTTCCTGATTTTAAACCATGCAATATCTCCTTGTTTTCTTTGAACAACTGCTTCTTGGTCTATGTATAAGTTCCTTATGAGAACAATTCTGGAATTGCCATTCTTTGCAATGTTATCCATAATTTTTTATGATCCACACAGTCAAATGTCTTTGCATAGTCAATAAAACACAGGTTAATATCTTTCTTGTATTCTTTACTTTCAGCCAAGATGCATCTGACATCAGCAATGATATACCTTGTTCTATGTTCTCTTATGAAACCAGGTTGAATTTTTAGCACTTCCTGTCAATATACTGCTACAACTGTTTTTGAATTATTGCCAAAAAATTTTTACTTGTATGTGATATTAATGATATTGTTTGATAATTTCCACATTCTGTTGGATCATTTTTCATTGGAAGGGGTTAAACTTCTCTTAACCCTTTTATGACTGAATTATTTCTGTTTTGAATTTTTTGTTGATACCATGTGTTTTCAGTTATGGAAGGCATGGTGTAATCAAGTGAAAAAAATTGTGGAGGTAACATGGATTTTGATAGAATTATATGGGACACATATATCCCAAGTGGACTCTAGCGTTGATTGGTGGAGTGAGGCCATTTCTTCAGATTCATTAGTTGTACAGGTCCCTGACAGATGCCAGCACATACTTCAAAAATGATAGCAGTTTCTCAAGAAAACTGAGAGGCTGAAAACGTTCAAGGTCAATATATCTTCCATGGATCATGAAATGGTTAAAGACTTAAAAACATAGTTAGGAACAGGGTGGTCAGTGTATGTTACTCATGTTGTTGTTGTTGTTAGGTGCCGTCGAGTCATTTCTGACTCTTAGTGACCCCATGCACAGCAGAACGAAACATTGCCTGATCCCACGCCAGCTCCATGATCCCTGCTGTACTTGAGCCCATCATGGCAGCCACCATGTCAATCCATCTCATTGAAGGCCTCCCCCTCTTTCATCGACCCTCCACCCTATCGAGCATAACATCCTTCTCCAGGGAATAGTCCCTTCTGACTACATGACCAAAGTAGGTGAGGCGAAGTCTGGCCATTCTCACTTCCAAGGAGCATTTCAGGTGCACTTCCTCCAGGACAGATCTGTTAGTTCTTTTAGCAGTCCATGATATTTTCAGCATTCTTCGCCAGCACCACAACTCAAAAGTATCAACTCTTCTTCTATCTTCCTTATTCATTGTCCAGCTTTCACATGCATACGAGGTGAATGGAAATATCATGGCTTGTGTCAGGCGCACATCCTTGTCAAGGAGACATCCTTGGCCTCAGCACTTGAAACAGTTCCTTTGTGGTTGACCTGCCCAGTGCTACACATCAACTAATGTCCTGACTGCTGCTTCCATTGGCATAGATTGTAGAACCAAACAATGTGAATTCTTTGACAGCCTCAATCTTCTCTCCGTTTATTGTGATGCTGCTCATTGGTCCAGTTGTGAAGAATTTTGTTTTCTTTATATTGAAATGTAATCCATACTGCAGACTGTATTCTTCAACCCTCATCAATAAGTGCCTCAAGTCATCCTCACTTTCAGCAAGCAAAGTTGTATTGGCTGCATATCTCAGGTTGTTAATGATTCTTCCTCCAATCCTGATGCCATGTTTTTCTTCATATAGTCCAGCTTCTCAGATTATTTGTTCAGAATATAGATTGAATAAGTGTGGGGAAAGGATACAACCCTGACACACTCCCTTCTTGATTTTAAACCATGTAGTGTCCCATTGTTCCATTCAAACAACAACCTCCTGGTCAATGTACAGCTTCCTCATGAATATGATCAAGTGCTCGGAAATTCCCATTCTTCTCAATGTTATCCATAATTTGTCATGATCAACACAATCAAATGCCTTTGCATAGTCAATAAAACACAAGTAAACGTCTTCCTGGTATTCTTTGCCTTGATCCAAGATGCATCTGACAACAGCTATGATATCCCTTGTTCCACGTCCTCTTCTGAATCCTGCTTGTACCTCTGGAAATTCTCTGTCAATATACTGCTGCAACCGTTTTTGAATTATCTTCAGTAAGATCTTACTTGTGTATGATATTAATGATATTGTTCTATAATTTTCACATTCTGTGGGATCACCTTTCTTTGGAATGGGTACAAATATGAATCTCTTCCAGTCAGTTGGCCAAGTAGCTGTATTCCAAATCTCTTGGCATAACTGAGTGAGTGCCTCCAATGGGGCATCTGTTTGTTGAAATATCTCAATGGGTATTCCATCAATTCCCGGAGCCTTGTTCTTCGACAATTCTCTCATTGCAGCTTCGACTTC
>NW_006921865.1:3618803-3621080 GCF_000298275.1 Orycteropus afer afer | reverse complement strand
CTGATGGCAATGAGATTCTTTTTGTTGTTGTTGTTGTTTTCTTTGGTTTTGGAGAAAATGCCAAAGTAACTTATCATAGACTGTTCCTAAAAAATAAATGAGCCTGTTCAAATCAAGTAGCATATGATGAAATATCTCTCTCCTTGACTAAACACTTCTGAATTCAGTAATAGTATTTATATTCTCTAGGTATAGCTGATAACTTCTCCTATAGTTTCAGAAGTAGGGCACCTTTTCCTTGACAATGTATTTATAGTTTTGCTTCCAACTGCTTTGTGCTCACCAGATTCCTGCATAGTAGCCATGCAGTTATCATTGAATATTGACAGACTGCCATTTCTGGACATTGGGAAAAGGACATTCACTCCATTTCCTGAGAGATGAATACAAAATGTGAGTTTTCTAGAAATTTACTTAATGACAGATTTCTTAATATTGGGATCATTCTTTTATCCTATTTAGGGGGAAATAATTTCAAATTGGCTTTAGATTAGATGCATCCTTGAAGTCATGTTGTAAATATGTCAAGCTCAATGAGGTAAATACATCCCATTAAACAATTTATCTGAGAAAGGCAAGCCTGAAGACAATGTCATGGACCTACTAGCACTTTAACTTTGTAACACAGTAGGATTGGTTGGTTGAGTAAATTATCAATGATCTCAAAGATCTGAAACAACATTTATGGTGGAATTATAAAAGTCAATTAGATGATCAAAAGTTTTCTGTCCTCAGTTACTGACTATAAAACCTTTTCTGATCATCAATTAAAATTTAGCTGTATAATTAAATCAGTAAGAAGTTGCCATCAAGTTGACTCCAACTCATGGTAACTCTGTGTGTGTAGGAGTATAACTGTGCTCCAGTGGGTTTTCAATGCTGATTTTTCTGAAATAGATCACCAGGCCTTTGTCTGAGGCACCTGTGAGCAGACTTGAACCTCCAACCTTTAGGTTATCAGTGGAGAGCACTAAAAGTTTGCACCACCCAGGAGCTTGGTATATTTGAAAACACTGATAATTGACTGTCATTGCAAAAGGATTTCTGTGGAAGAGGCTTAATAATTACAAGATTTAACCTGTACAATGCAGGTAGTTGGCTCATGTGGCAAATGAAGCTTGTGGAAGTTCTGTTTGCTTCTGTATTTTTAGTCAGCTAGGAGATAAGCTGAAGATGAGGATGTGGAAGTATCTAGAAGTTTGATGTTTGAGGAGAGAGGGGGAGTATGAAGTTACATTTAAGAGAGTTGAGAGACCAAAAACTAAAGGAATAGATTATGATTGCTGGGCAGCATTAAGTGCCCACATAATAGTAATCATTATAAATTTAAAGTGAGACCTGTAGTGTGATTGAGAATTTTACTCCAATCCCATCTAGATTCACACATGTTGGATAGAGATGGATTTAACTAAGATTATGTTTTAGCTAAGTAAGCATGAAAATTATTAGAATTGTCCATGAAACTTTAGTTGGATAAAGAGAAGAGTCAGTATGGGATGGGCTGGTGAGGGAGAGGAAAAAGTTGGTCCCCTACTCATAGCAAAGCCACGAACTATGAATGAAATGATGCCTTATCTTGTGACATCCTCATGATTGTTTTTGGATCAAAACCCTTGTCATCCATAGGATTTTCATTGGCTGATTTTTGGAAGTAGATCAATGGGCTTTTTTTCCTTTTCTGTTAGTCTGAAAGCTCTGCTAAATCCTATTCAGCACCGTTTAAAAAAAAAAAAAAAGAAGAAAAACTCACTGCCATCAAGTCAATTCTGACCCATTGGGTTTCCAAAGCTGTAAATCTTTACAAAAATAGATTGTCCTATCTTCCTTCTACAGAGCAACTGGTGAGTTTTAACCACTGACCTTGTGGACAGCATCCAAATGCCTTATCCACTATACCACCAGAGCTCCTTGTTCAGCATCACAACAATAAACAAACCTCCACTGATAGTTGGTGACTGTGCATGAAGTATATGGGTCAGGGAATCTAACCTAAGCAATAGCTCCAATTAATCCTTGTCCTTGAAGATTGGAAAGAGCTCTGGTAGCACAGTGCCTAAGGTATCTGCCTGATAACCAAAAGGTTGGTGATTCAAACCCACCAACTGCTCCATGAAACTAAGACTGGGCAATCTACTTCCATAAACATTTACCTCCTTGGAAACACAATGGATGTTGCTATTAGGAGCTCTGGTAGCATAGTGCCTAAGGCACTTGACTGCTCACCAGAAGGCTGGTGGTTCAAACCCACCAGCCACTCCTCAGAAGGAAGGTTGGGCA
>NW_006921865.1:3615680-3617168 GCF_000298275.1 Orycteropus afer afer | reverse complement strand
GCAACACTGATCTTTAGCCAGAGAACTCTCTGGATTAGAGATTACAGAACAGAGATACTCTGTTAGAGATGCTGGGAACTGCCAATTCTGAGTTGCAATGTTGATGGTCACCACCCTCATGCCATCATAGATGACATCAACAGTGGTGCTGTAGAATTCTTAGCTAACTAAGAACTACAAAAGAAAATATTTCAGTAAAGAATCATTTGATTAACCATATATTTATAATGGGATGATCTTTCTAATCATGAAACGTAATCACAACAAAGAAAAGGAAGATTTATTTGTATACTACATACCTACTCTTTCAGGTCCCACCTTTAAGAGGCAGGAAAGCAGGGGAAAGAGAAGCCAGGGGTATGACAGAGCAGAGCAGCGCCAGGGATCCAAGTAAAGGGAGACCAGAGAGGTTTCAAACAGCTAAGGGAGACAAACTTGTCTGTCAGTTTGTTGTACTGTTGTGGCTTGTGTGTTGCTGTGAGGCTTGAGGCTGTGCCACCTGTGTTACAAATGCCAGCAGAGTTTCATATAGTGCACAGGTTTCAGTGCAACTTACAGACTGAGACAGACTAGAAAGAAGGAAGAGGCCATCCACTTCTCAAAGAATTGGCCAGGGACAACCTTATGAATATCAGAGAAACACTGCCTGATACATTACTGGACAACTTTATGAATAGCCCAGAAACATTATCTGACACAGTGCATGAGCCCCTTAGGTCAGAAGGCTCTCAAAAAACGATTGGGGAAGAGCTGCTTCCTCACTGTAGAACCAACGTTAATGATGTGGATAAAGTGAAGCTTTTGAGACCTCCATTTGCTGACATGGCATGACTCAACTTGAGGAGAAATAGCTGCAAACATCTATTAATAATGGGAACATGGAATGTACAAAGTATGACTCTAGGGAAATTGGAAGTTGTCAAAAATGAAATGGAATGCATAAAGATTCATATCCTAGGCATTGTTGTTGTTGTTATGTGCCATTGAGTCGGACCCAACTCATAGTGACCCTTCCTTGGGTTTCCGAGGTGGTCTCACTACGGAAGTAGATTGCCCAACCTTTCTTCCCAGAAGTGGCTGGTGGTTTTGAACTGCCACCATTCTGGTTAGCAGTCAAGTGCCTTAGACACTACACTACCAGAGCTCCCATCCTAAGCATTAGTGAGTTGAAATGGGCCAATATTGGCCATTTTGAATCAGACAACCATACGATCTACTATGCTGGGAATGACAATTTGAAGAGGAATGGCGCAGCATTCATCACCACATAGGTTGTTTCAAGATTTGTCCTGAAGAACAATGCTGTCAGTGATAGGATAATATCCATATGCCTACAAGGAAGACCAGTTAATGTGACTATTATTCAAATTCATGTACCAACCACCACAGCCAAACATGAGGAAACTGAAGATTTTTATCAACTTCTGCAGTCTGAAATCAACCGAACATGCAATCAAGATGTGTTAATTATCACTGCTGACTGGAATG
>NW_006921865.1:3596968-3613730 GCF_000298275.1 Orycteropus afer afer | reverse complement strand
AGGCTGCAAAGGACCTCTTTCAAATGTTGAAGAGCAAAGATATCTCCATGAGGACTAAGGTGTGCCTGACACAAGCCCTGATATTTTCAATCGCCTCATATGCATGTGAGAGCTGGACAATGAATAAGGAAGACCAAAGAATAATTGATAGTTTTGAGTTGTGGTGCTGGCTAAGAATGCTGAAAGTACCATGGACCACTAAAAGAACTAACAGATCTATCCTGGAGGAAGCACAGCCGGAACACTCCTTGGAAGTGAGAATGGCCAGACTTTGTCTCACCTACTTTGCTCATGTTATCAGAAGGGCCCGTTCCCTGGAGAAGGATATCGACGAAAGAGGGAAAGAACCTCAACGAGATGGATTGGCACAGTGGCTGAGGCAATGGGGTCAAGTATAGCAAGGATTACCGAGCTGGTGCAGGACCAGGTGGTGATCCATTCTGTTGTGCATGGGGTTGCTATGAGTTGGAGATGCCTCAAAGGCAGCTAACAACAACAACAAGAACAACACATACCTACTCTTTATCAAAGTCTGTCTTAAGAAAGGTAGAGACAAATGGCCTATTGTGAGAGAGAGACAGATAGAAAGAAGCTGAACAAAAATATATCCACATTTTTATATTATTATTGTATTACACAACATTATACAACTAAAACCTATGCATTGACCATGAGGCTGCTGTTCAAACAGAACAAGGGGATACTGCATGAAATCAGGAAGGATGTACATCAGAATTGTATCCTTTCACCATACTGATTCAATCTGTGTGCTGAGCAAATAATCCAAGAATCTGGATTATATGAAGATGAATGCAGCACTAGGATTGGAGGAAGAATCATTGACAACCTTTGATATGCAGATGGCACAACCTTGCTTACTGAAAGTGAAGGTGACTTGAAACACTTAGTGATGAAGATCGAAGACTACAGTCTTCAGAATAGATTACACCTCAACTAAAACAAACATCCTCACAACTGGACCAATAAGCAACATCACAATAAACAGAGAAAAGATTGAAGCTGTCAGTGATTTCATTTTACTTGGGTCCATAGTGAACATCCATGGAAATAGCAGTCAAGAAATCAGACGTCTTATTTCACTGGGCAAATCTGCTGCAAAAGACTTTTTAAAGTGTTAAGGAGCAAAGATGTCACTTTCAAGACTATGGTGTGCCTGACCCAAGCTATGGTCTTTTCAATGGCTTCATATGCATGCGAAAGTTGGACAGTTAATAAGAAAGTCCAAAGAAGAGTTGATGCCTTTGAATTGTGATGTTGGTGAAGAGTACCAAAAATGCCATGGACTGCCAGAAGAATGGACAAATCTGTCCTGAAAAAAGTACAGCTGGATTTCTCCTTAAAAACAAGACTTTGTCTCACTTACTTTGGTCATATTGTCAGAAGGGACCATTCCCTAGAGAAAGATATCATGGTAAAGTAGAGGGTCAATGAAGAAGGATGATTGACACAATGGATGCAATGATGGGCTCAAGCATAGCAAGGATTGTGAGGATGATACATAACTGGGCAGTGTTTTGTTCTGTTGTACATAGGGTCACTATGAGTCAGAGCTGACTCAACTGCACCTAACAACAACAGGTACATTGTAATGAAAGTTTATAATACAAGGGATATAGAGAAAGTCTTAGATGTTACTGCAAGCATCAAGGGTTGATATGTTGGGAGATGTTGGAAGCTTAGATTCAGGGAGCAACCAAGGAACCTAGAATATGGCATATTGGCATGAGTCCTCATAGGTAGGCTCTTCTGGCTGGGCTTCAAGCTCAAATTGCCAGGGAGCTGACAAAAATATGAGAAGTAAAATGGTTGTAATATTTTATGAATAATAAACCTAGGAATCATAAAATAACAGAATTGTGAGGAAAAAATATATTAAACTACATTCTCTCTAAACATGGAAGAAATCCAATAAGCAATTTCTTATTTTTCCTGGTCTTTATATGTATAATATTATGCAAAATATACTATTTATGTGGAGTAAGATAAAGAGATTTTTGGTTGGTATACTTGTTCTGGTAGCATAGTGGCTAAAGCACTTGACTGCTCACCAGAAGGCTGGCGGTTCAAACCCACCAGTCACTCTTCTGAAGGAAGGTTGGGCAATCCTACTTCCATAGTGATACTGCCTCGGAAACCCAAGGAGGGGTCGCTGTGAGTCGGGGCTGACTCGATGGCACATAACAACAACAACAACACACTTGTTGGCAGGGATAGTAGGAGGTTTCTACCTGTCTCAATTACAAATACACTCATTTTAGTCTAAAGATAATTTTTTTCTTTAAATATTTTATCAGAAGTATTTCAGATTTTCAGTTCATAGGGATGTTTCAAGCATTATGCTGCTATAGTAAGTCACTTAAATTCCCAGGTTATATTTTAAAGCCCCAGTTGCTTGAATATTTATTGTAAAGCACCAAATTCAATGATTTCCATTCTTATAATTAAACAGAAGATCAGGAGAAATAATTCTAGTTTGTAAGACAAGAGTGATTGCAATGTATTCTCAAAATTTTATAAAATACCTTGGGTATAATTCTCTTTTTCATGAGCACAATTTGATTAGAAGATCAGCAGATATGTGTTCTTACTAGAAGGTAGAGAGTCACACACACTTTAATGGGGAGGTAAACCACCAGTAATGAAAGGCTGTCTGGGTCCTTATAAGGTTGTGTGTCAACTTGGTTGTGCCACAATTCTAAGTGGTTTAGCAGTTGTGATGTAGTCATCCTTCGTGATGAGATCTGATATAATATAATCACCTCCATGATGAGAGCTGCTGTGAACAGTCAGTCATGAGCGATCTTCTTCAGGGGTGTGGCCCATTTCCAATATATACAGAAAAGCTCTGGGAAAGCTCTCTGGCCTTTTGCTGCAGCTGGGTCTTATGTGTGGCTCATCATCATTTCCGGTACTGGGACTTGAACCAGTGGCCTACCTGCTGATCTTGGGATGATTATTTTTACAGCTTGTAAGCTAACAACTTGCCATCCTATCTGCTGAGCTTGGATTCCTCAGCCCCCAAAGTCAGCACCTACAGTATTGTCTGCCAGTCTTGGGTTCCTCAGCTCCTGCAGCTATGTGAGAAGCTTCCAGCTGGACTTTGAACCCACAGGCTTGAGACTTGTCAGCCCCTACAACTGTGTGAACCATTTTCTTGAGATAAATTTCCCTCTTTCTCTCTCTCTGCCTCTTTCTCTCTCTATACATATATAGGCTTCACTGCTTCTCTTTCTCCAAAGAACACAGCTGAAGCAGTCACATTATGCATGCCCTTCTTTTTGGTGCAAACTATCTTTTTGATGCATTTTTCTATCATTATCAAAACATTTCCCAGACTTAAATAATAAGATACTTCCTTGATAAATGCAATTAGCCTGAATTTGGGTCTTCCAGTATAATTCAGATGACAATATTTAAAAATTATACTGATCTCTCAAACCTATTCTAAATTTGTTACCTCTTTTATAACTTAATTTGCATCTGTTATCTTCCTAAATTTTTATGTAAATTCATTCTGTAGTCTTCAAAGAATACGGCCTACCTTCTAGTTATGCTAGACAGTAATTTGGTTTTTTTTGCTTTTTTTTTTTAATTAGGATTTGGGTGAAGATTAGTAATTTGGTTTTAAGAAGCCCTGGTGGTACAGTGCTTAAGTGCTCAGCTGCTAAGGTTCGAATCCACTGGCAGCTCCACAGGAGAAAGGTGTGGCAGTCTGCTTCCATAAAGATTATAGACTTGGAAATCTGATGGGGCAGATGAGGCAGTTCTACTTTGTCCAGTAGGGTAGCTATGAGTTGGAATTGATTCAATAGCAATGTTTTTATTATTATTATTATTTTAACATTTGGTTTTGTTCTATTTGTCCTTCAAATTTCCTTATTTTATATTGCTCCTAGGAGCTGTGATAGGAGCTCTGGTAGCTTAGTGCCTAAGGCACTTGACTGCTAACTAGAAGGCTGGCTGTTCATACCCACTATCCACTCCTCAGAAGGAAGGTTGGGCAATCTACTTCCGTAGTGATACTGCCTCGAGAACCCAAGGAGGGGTCGCTATGAGTCGGAGCCGACTCGACAGTACACAACACCACCATATTGCTCCTAAGGCCCAAAATAGTTAAGTTGTCCTCAATCTGATCTTACCTTTCTCCTCTGCTTTTCCATCTGTCATTTACTCTTGAACATTTCTAATGTAAACCCTTACCAGAATCTTGCCTAGGCTGAGATTCTTATTTATAGCTTAATCATTTTCTGTATCAAATACTACCTCTACCTCATTTATAGCCTTCTTAAATCTTTAATCTGTGAGTTTCAGAAGATCTAGGATTCCACTGCTATACTATGTTACCTCTGTGTTTTTTAAAACTCTGTATTTCTGACTTTTTCCTGTAATTTTTGATGGTTCTGCATGTACTTTTTTTTTTTTTTTTAAGCTTTCGGGTACTAGCTCACTTTCTTTATTCTTGATATCCTTTTAAGTTTCTCATACCTTCCACTTGAAATAGTCTCATAAAAAATTGCAATACAATTGTCCAACTCCCATTATGTTTCTATGAGATCTATTTTCACACTATCATTCAACAGTACCAACTAAACTGAGTATGTGCCGGGAAATGTGTTGAGGAACTGAATATAAAACATTACCAGTGTGCCACCAATACATATCCTTTCTCCCTATATCTCGTTTTTGCCTTTATGTCCTGGGATCTAGAAAATCAGGCAATCAAGCTTATAAAAATAATGAATAAAGAGTAAACAGGCTCAGAATCCCATCCTCACATTCAGTTCATGCTGAAAACAAGTTGTAAAAGTTTGGTGTCTGCACTTGGGGACCTACCTTTTAGCTCCTCAAAAGCATATTTTCCTTATCCCAGAGTGTTGTACTTAAATGATATTGTTGGATACATGAGCTCAAATACAGATGTTATTAAATCTGCTGTTGTTGTTGTTAGGTGCCCTTGAGCTGTCTCTGACTCATAGAGACCCTATGTACAGCAGAACAAAACACTGCCCAGTCCTGTGCCAGCTAAAATCTGCTAGTGAGGTACGTAAAGATAAATTAAAATTTTATTCTGTCTCTGAAGTGTATGGAATATGACCATGCATTTAGATGAAAAGAATATCTTGAAGCCTTTTGGGAATGAAGATGTTATATTGTCAGAAAAGTTATTTTTAAAATTAAAAATATACAGTTATTTGTAGTTCTATTTTTCCTTTCAATATACTTATGTTGTAAAGTTTTTTAGGTTATGTGTCAAGAGATTACATTTCTAGTAGGTTAGGAAAGTGTGGGAGATAAAACGGAAATATATTTCATATGTGTTTAGCTTGGTAAACTTGCACCTCTCTTATTTATCTTGAAAGCAATTAGATGGAGCCCTGGAGAAGGAGCATGGGGGTAGACCTGACTTCATAAATGGAAGAGAGATCAGAAAGATCAGAAAACTATGACTCCCAAGCTTTAATATAATTTAAGCGCATATAACACATATAAGACTGACAATAATCACTATTCACAGACTAAAAGAATTTCAATCACTAATTGATATTCACCATGAGATTCTTGATACTCTCTTGAATTTCTGGGGTGAGGGGGATGTCCTTTTTAGAAAATGCTGGGTTATAGTGTAATATTTCTGGAGGAGCCATAGGGAACTCTCTGATACTTGATTTCTATGAATACTGAGAGGAAGCTGTCCACTATTCATCCAAAAAAGGCTCTGTGAAGTCAAATATCTGAAGAAATGCAGCCTACCCTGTTGTTCTCTTGACCTCCTAAAGAATAAATGTAGGGAATTAAATGGCCTCACATTTGTAGTGTTGCTGAAACTCTGTGTTGTTGCCATGGCTGGGATGCTGGTGGTAGGTGTATTTTTGCTGTTATCTGACCCTACTTCACCCTGGGAGTAAGCCTGAATGTAAGTAGTTGGATAGAAACTCAGTTATGATTTTTTTTTCTGTGTGTTTTTTTTAAATGTGTGACATTGAAAAGTCAAAAACTTTTTTTATTATCATTATTTTAACTAACTATGCTTCTACCTATTCTCCTCCTAAAATCTATTAAAGATAGTGACGTAAAATTACATTTCAGGCGCCTGATGAAAAATTCACAAAAGGTTCCCTTACTCTTTGCTAGGAGTTAGACATGAATAAGTTTCTCCCACCAGTACTCTGAGAATGAGAAACAGAGAAAGTAGAAAAGGAAAAGTTAGAAGGGCCATGGTTTGTTACTTGTATAGGCACTGAGTTAGAGCTATTTGACTTGAACAGTTAGTCTGGGAAAGGGTAGGAAAGTCACCCCAGGAGTGAGTGATTAAGTTGCCTTCTAAGAATAAAATCAGGAAGATTCAAAACATAATGGATGAGATTAGTTATCTATAAAAATGACATACCCCAAGGAATCAGCCAAAAAAGATTATGTGAAGAAATTTAGAAACACCCTTAGGAATTTGACAATAGCAGAAGCTTGATTGTATCCATATATTTCCAGAAACAATCTAATCACAGTAAATGGATGAAGTTGTAACACAATCAAGCAGTAATTTAATCAGTTATAGTGAATAGATTAAGTCCTCTAATCACAATCAATTGTATTGTAACTCACCTGAAGAAAGAATAGACTAACTCAAGAGGGGTGTGTGTATGGAAAAGGGGAGCCCTAGGAGCCAGAATCTGTATGTGACTCCAGCACCCTCCAGTGTGAGATGTGCAGCCAACAGTGCTCCACTGAGCAGGCAGGCAGAACCAAGGGCTGTTTCCATAGTAATTTGGATTTCAAAGGCTTCATTCGTATGTAGATTTACCCAGAAAGAGAGTGCACTTATCAGCAAACTAACAGTGCTTATCAGTTTTTTAGGCCAAAGGATGGCATTTTTAGGATTATAATAATAGTCTAACAGTAGTTAGTAAAATTAATAAAGGGATAGGAGCTCTGGTAGCATAGTGCCTAAGGCACTTGACTGCTAACCAGAAGACTGGCCATTCAAACCCACCAGCCACTCCTTGGAAGGAAGGTTGGGCAATCTTTTTCCGTAGTGATACTGCCTTGACAACCCAAGGAGGGATCACTATGAGTCAGGTACGACTTGATGGCACATAACAACAACAACAATAATATAAATAGTCATTCAACATTCCATTATAGTATGCTCACTGTATCTAAGCCACTGGTCTAGGAACTGAGGATTCAATGGTGAAAAACATAAAGTCCACGTCGTCATGGAGCATATATTTTTAAAAAGGAAGACATATAGTAAACAAAAAATTCTCTAATACACTGCTTTGTTACAAATGTGATGGCTTCTTTGGGGGGGAAAAAAAATACAGGATTAAACTGAAGTGGAAAAAAAAAAAAAATCCCAGGAATCTGAGGTTTAGAGATAGCTTTTTAGAGGATCCTTTTGGTAGAATTATGCATATCTTATTAAAGAGGAAAAAGAAGTAGAAAGACAAGAATAAATAAAAGTTGAGGGCATAAAGTTATATTACCTCTGGGAATAGAGTAGTTGAAAATAAACAATTCACAAATAATCTGTGACAAAACAATTATTAGCATAGAGACTATTTAGAAAGTGTACTGTCCACTTTTCCTTAAGAGTGGCAGCAAGAGAGCCTACATAGTGATCCAGATTTCAGTGATGTGCTTACCCAGAAATGAACTCCTTCCGATATTTTCAGAGCTGATAACAGCTTTGAAGGTTTTACACCACTGGGATTGACCATGGATCAAAATTATCTATGTTTGCTCCTGCAACAAAATGAGGGTGCTGGAAACCTGTGATGGTTACAGCCCTATTGTAAAGCCCTGGACAGTCACCTGTAGCAGACAAGACCAAGTTGGAGATGCAAGACCAAAAAGCATAAGGTGGAATAATTGCAAAGTGAGGCTGGAAGACAGCATTCTCCTGTAATTTTCTATCTGAGACAGAGAAGGGTTATTGAAAAACTTTAGATCAACCATGCACATGTTCTAAGTGGATCTCAAGGGCACTCAGGCAGAAGCTGCATTACCAAGAAACATGTTAGGACCTAAAATATGGAGTGCTAAAACACTGCACTGTGTAAGATATAAGGAAAGTGCAAGCATATGTTAGCTCTCCAGTCACAGATCATAACAGAAAGGGAACAGGAGCAGATGAAGCAGTGGATAGAAGTGGATAGAAAAAATGTACCTCCTTGCAAAAATACAGATGAAATATTATGGTAAGAAGGACCGATGATTGTAGAAAAAAACAATCTACTGAGTGTGACTGAGATGACAAAGCATAAAGCATTTATTCTTTAAGTGTTTATTCATTAGACTTTTCTTGAGAAATTTTTTGTTTGGGGATGTTATGCCGCGTATATGGAGGTTACGAAATACTGCTTTTTGGCAATTTACATTTAACCTATGCAAGATTTTGTGGCAAGGAAATTCAACAGACAGAAAATCAGCACACAAAAATGCTAGATAGAGTGACAAAGGGAGGGAGAGAGAAACGGAGAGAGACTCTCTGAGGTGTTGTGTGCAAATGTAAGGGTTAGTTCTCCTTTCCAGAGTCTGTAGTTTCTCTTAACTTCAAGGAAACAGTGTTTTCTTTTAGCTCCCACCTCCTGTGAATTGTTCAACTTACATTCAAGACAGGATGTTTTACACTCTGAAACCAGTGGTATTTGTTTTGTTTTGTTCTAAAAGTCTATTGGGGAGTATTAATCAAAGAGACTTCATGGGAGTTAACATGTATATAAGTAAGAGAAGCTCATTTTAAATAATTATTTGGTGAACCAACCAATGACCCAAATGAGGAAAGGCAGAAAGCAAAGCGGGTTTAACAGTAATGGGCAGGAAACACTACAGAGAACTAAGGCAGTGCTGCTCTCAAAAAACAAAGGAAGAGAAAACAACTTACAGAACTCTGCAAAGAGACTGGGATGATTATATTATTTAATTATGCAAATAATTAATGTTAAAACCTACTCTGAACCACAATATTTTCTATTTGGAAAAGAATCTTAGAGATCTTCGATACAATTCCCTTGTTTGATGGCTGAAGATTCTGAGATCCAGAGGGACTGCTTAACTTGGCAGTGTTACACGTTATATAGTGCTGGTTATTACTGCTGTTTAGTGGCAGTGCTGGAACTAGAAACCAGGTCGCCTGCTCCCAGTCCATTGCTCTTTTCTCAGCCTCGCATCCCAATTTGCTTCAATTTATTAGTGTAATTTTTATGATACATTTTTAAATGTATGATCCGAATATTACATGATTTTTTCTAATATGTTGTTAGGTGTCATCGAGTTGATTTTCCACTCATAGACCTTTTATTCTAATATACCAAAAAACAAATGCACTGCTGTCCAGATGATAGTACTCCTCCTTAGGTTTCCGAGATGTGTCTCTAGGGAAGTAGATTGCCCAACCGTCCTTCCAAGGAGTGGCTGATGGGTTTGAACCACCAGCCTTCTGGTTAACAGTCAAGTGCCTTAGGCATTATGCTACCAGAGCTCCCAGATCTTTTAGAGGTTTTATTAAAGTAACATTCTTGAGCCTTAGTCCCAGATAACAAGCTCCAAGGTGATGCTGATGATGCTGGTCCCCATTTTTATTAGTGTTTCTTGAATGGGACAAACAGTTAAAAGTGCTTGGCTGTTAACTGAAAAGTTGGCATTTCAGACTTATCCAGCTGTCTAGCAGAAGAAAAGCCTGGAAATCTACTACCCAAAGGTCACAGCCATGAAAACCTTATGGAACACAATTCTACTCTGAAACACATAGTGTGGCCATAAGTAGGAACTGACTTGATGGCAACTAGTTTGTTTTGAAGTAGTTGTAGCAACCCCATTCTTGGTTATTTGGTTGAAAGCAGTAAAGACTTTGCAATGAATTAAATTCATAAAATTTAACAATTTTCTTTTTCACATAAGTCCTTCAGATTTCAAATGATAGTTTACATGTTCTCCCTAGCACATGAGGCAGTATCAATACGGAAGAAGATTGCCCAGTCTTCCTTTTGAGGAGCGGCTGGTGGGTTTGAACTGCCAGCCTTCTGGTTAGCTCTAATTATCTTTTATATTTGTAATACTCTTTCTATAAGACTCTTTCCTTGCCAAACTGTCTACAAACTCTTCTTTCTGCCTGTGGACTCTTACCTTGTGGCAGCTGACAAACGCCTCATCTCCAGTGCTACCTCCTTTGGGAAGCCTTCCTGGTCTCCTCCAGGCTGCCTAGAGTTCTCTCTTCTATTTTGCTTTGCAACCTATGTTGTACCACTGTAGCCTTATGTCACGTTGAAGTATAATTGTGGCTTTGTGTACGTATTCCCCACTCTCCCTCCGAAGCTTTTAAATTCATTGAGATACTGTTGTTTAAAATATAATAGAACTTGTTCTTTGTTAGTGAAATTCATGGTTCTTAATTTTATGTTTATTTTTCTCTTTCTCACTTTCTTTCTGTAATATATCTACTTTATCCTTGGTAAAATCAAACCAAACTCATTGCCATCTCATCAGGTCTGATTCATAGTGACCCCATGTGTTACAGACTAGAACTACTCTATGAGGTTTTCTTGGCTATAGTCTTTACTGAAGCAGATCGACAGGTCATTCTCCAATAGATGGATTTAAACCACCAACTTTTAGGATAACAGCTGATTGTAAACTGCTTGGACTACCCAGGGCCCTTTATCCTTGACAGGCCTATAAATAAACTGGAAACTAATGTCTGCTAGAAACATCTGCTAAGTATATTTACACATGATGCAAAATATTCAATGCTAGCATTCAGAAAGTACCCGCAGAAAGTTTAGTATCATTAATTTTAGTCCCTAGAATTGTGCAGTCCACCACTCCTCTGTTAGTTTGTTGTACTGTGGTGGCTTGGAGGCTATGCCACTGATATTTCAAATACTAGCAGGGTCACCCTTGGTGGATGGATTTCAGAGGACTTTTCAGGCTCAGACAGACTTGGAAGAAGGAAGGGATCTTCCACT
The DNA here is from genome assembly GCF_000298275.1 of Orycteropus afer afer. NCBI lineage: Eukaryota > Metazoa > Chordata > Mammalia > Tubulidentata > Orycteropodidae > Orycteropus > Orycteropus afer. Next base: position 3,602,745 of record NW_006921865.1, on the reverse strand, counting down.
TCTCAAAGAATTGGTCAGTGAAAACATTATAAACAGCACCTAACAACAACAGAATTGTATAGTGGGAAAGAACTTTTGATAGAACTTGGCTCAAACAGCATAGAGGCTTCCTCTAAGCTCATCCACTCATGCAGTATGTTGTTCTTGTTGTTGTTATGTGCCCTTGAGTCAGCTCTGACTCACAGTGACTCCTCCTTGGGTTTCTGAGGCGGTACCACTATGGAAGTACATTGCCCAACCTTCCTTGCAAGGAGTAGCTGGTGGGTTCGAACCGCCAGCTTTGTGGTTAGCAGTCAAGTGCCTTAGGCACTACACTACCAGAACTCCTCATGCAGTATGTAGGTCACTGAATTTGTGCAATGACATTCCTGGCAGATACGGTATCCATTTCACAGTGTATTCATTACAGTTTTAACAACTTGGATTTTGGGAATTTTTGTCCTTTTTATTAAACTTATGTCTTCCAGTCCTATTTTTCTGTACCTGCACAGAAATAAAGAGCTCTGTGGCTTAATGCCTAAGGCATTTGACTGCTAACCAGAAGTCTGACAGTTCAAATCTACCAGCCACTCCTCAGAGGGAAGATTGGGTAACCTACTTCCATAGTAATATAGGAAATCCAAGGAGGCGTGGCTATAAGTGGTATTCAACTCAGAATAAACAAAATTTTCTTTTTCACATAAGTTCTTCAGATTTCTAATGATAGCTTACATGTTCTCCCTAGCACATTTTTTTTTAGTGAAAAAAGACTGAAAAGGAAACTACATTTTTATAATTTATAAAAGATATACTCATCAAGGGCATTTATTGATTCAAATGCAGTTATATCATTTAATATTAGTACTATACATCCTCTTATTCAGAAGCGATATATGGGAATGTACAAGTCAAATTTGGACTTGAAATACAAACAAGTATAAATGTTAACCTGTTGCCTTTGAATTCATCTTGACTCATGGCAAGCTTACGTGTTACAGAGTAGTACTGTTCTGTATGATATTATTAGTTGTAATCTATAAGGAAACAGATCTCTAGGCCTTTATTCTGTGGTACTGATGCTTGGGTTTGAACAGCCAACCTTTAGGTTAATAGTCAAGCACAAACCATGTATGCCACACAGGGACCTTGTATGAATGATCCATACTTGTTAAAGGAAATTTACTAATTGATTTCTGTTTCAGATTTTAGTTCAACTTCCAATTTTAAAAGAGGTTTTGTTGGTCATTGGTAATATTACATCATATTTATCACTCACAGAGTTATAGTCATGTGAGAATTAGAACTATTATCAGAAGAAAACTTAAAATGGCAATAAACCATCAAATGTTGGAATTTGTCCTTAATTTTCTTTCACAATGACACTCCCACCCAGTTCGAGACATAGTTGATAAACCTCCCTTCTACTTGAAGTCTCCATGTAGGATAAAAAATGGGATACTTGAGTTTATGCAGCTGTTCATGAGGTAATTATCTGCAATCATTTCTGATTACTTAATAGGCCATGGTAGGATGTGTGTTTGCTGCTAAGTTGAGTTTACACATTAGGCTTAAATGTGCTGATATGGTTAATTGTTGTGCTCACTGCTGCCTGCTAATAGACCATTCCTGAAAATGAGACCATATCTCAATGGAATTTGCTTGTTTATTTTAAATAAGTAATAACTACCAACTCAGATCCTAGATCCAGTGTTTACCATTTTAAGAACACACTTTTTAATGCTGTATTATTTCTAATGCATTTAAATTATTCAAGTTTGGAGAAAACGAGTTATTAAACTAATGAGTCAATAACCAGCTCAACTACTTAGATTTAACATTTTTCCTGCTCTGTTCAGTTTCCTAAATTATTTTCTGCCATTGAAAGCAAAATAATTTTTTAAATGCTGCCAAACAAGCTGAATGTAATAACATAATAATGAGAAAAATAAATGCATATTGAAAGCAGACAAATATTTATTAGTATGTAAACTGAGGTGCCAATGCTGGCCATTGGGAGTGACAGATCTGTTAATATGGTAGGTAGATATAGAATTGTTGTAATAAGAATGTTAATTTGCTTTGCAATTTTGCATTTTATGATAGCATTTAGTCTAAAAAAAACACAAACAAACCTAGTATGCAGTTTTTAAAAATTTAGAAGGTTGTTTTTCCATTGACTCTCTGTGTATAGTTTGCTTCTCATTGCAAAAACACGGATCGAAGTGCCAGTGTAAATAGTTTAGCTGTTTCCCTTTGTTCTTTTCCTTCCACATTTTTTTCCTGCTGTTATTATTATTTCATTTCATTGTGTCTTGTACCTTCTTCTTTTTCCTTTCCTTTCTCACTACTCTTATATAAGAGAAACCAATCTCACTGCTGCTGAGTCAACTCTGACTCATAGCGACCCCTCCTTGGGTTTCCGAGGCAGTATCACTACAGAAGTAGATTGCCCCATCTTCCTTCCAAGGAGTGGCTGGTGGGTTTGAACCTCCAGCTGATTAGCAGTCAAATGTCTTAGGCACTACACCACCAGAGCTCCCAAGAGAAGCCAATAGAACTCAAATAATAGATTTTAAAGTGTTTCAAAGAACCCTGAGCTTGCTTTTTTAAACTTCCAACAGTGATTGGGTTCTTCTAGTCTCTGACATTCCCATGGCCCCAATCTGCGTCTTTTACCACTGGATTCACCCTTGTTTCAATAGATTTCAGTGTATGGGAGGGACATTGTGGGACTGGTTGGGCCATAACTCTGTGTGAAACTGGGATATCCTATGAGTCGCTCTTCTAGAAACACTATATATACAGTGTGTCCATGAACTTTAAAACCTTAGAATGAGATTAGAATAATTTTAATTGGTAATAGTTTATACTTATTGTTTTGCTGTATGATTTTTACCTAGAATGTAATGTATGCCTGAATTACTTTGAATCCTGGGATTACTCAGTTCCTTAGGAATCAATGGCTTTTTATCAGTTCTTTCATGTTTCAAAGGAGCTCTGTTGGTACGGAGGTTTAGCTATTGGCTGCTAACTGAAAGGTCGCCCATTTGAACCCACCAGCCACTCAATGGGAAAAAAGATGAGGCAGTCTGCTGTCTTAAAGGTTTGAGCCAAGGACACCCTGTGGGTTTCATAAATGTTTCCAGTAATATATCAGACAGTGTTTCACTGTTATTCATAAAGTTTTCATTGGCCAATTCTCTGAGAAGTCAATGGCCCCTTCCTTTTTCTGAGTCTGTTTTAGTCTGAAAGCTCTACTGAAACCTGTCCACAATATGCACTGCTGTCAAGTCGGATCCTACTCATAGCAACCCCTCCTTGGGTTTCCGAGGAAGTATTATGGAAATAGATTGCCCAACCTTCCTTCCGAGGAGTGGCTGGTGGGTTTGAACCTCTAGCCTTTTAGTTAGCAGTCAAATGCCTTAAGCACTGCATATTAAGGGCATGTAATTTCAGGTCCAGCCTCTTTTATTTAATGCATGCAAAGCTGAATAGCTTATTTAAAATATGGAAACTTCATTCAAATCCTAGCCTGCACAACATAGACACATCTCTTAACTTTTATGTGAGGCCAGATTTTCTAAACTGGAAAATTAGAAATACCACTTCTACTTCTACTATGACGACGACGATGATGATGATGATGACGACAATGTACTCCTACTCTGTTACTGCAAGCTATTTCACAAAGTCATCAAGAGGATTAAATGAAATATTAGTATTCTCTGAGTACTAATACAGGTTCTGTTCTGATGACTATCTGATAAGTCAGTTCTGACATACGTCACTTAATTTTTTTTCATTATTATTGCCTTTTATTTTCTATCAGTACGTTTATAAATCTGATCTTTATTTGTCTCTGGGTGTTGGAAACATTATATATACACTTACAGATATATTTTAATACATACATAATATACACAAGTCATAAAAATTTACTCCAACCATGAAGAGTTGGATGACGTCAGCATTTTGTCATTTACGCAAGGTCCTGAATCATCTGGATTATCTTTGGAAATGAGGATGGCATTTCAAGTCAGAAAATTAGTGAGAGTTATCTGTAGTATTTTTTTTTTTCCCCTTCATATATTTTGTAGTAACATCTCACTGCTTCCTAAATCTGTCTGTCAACATCAGCAAAGTGATCAGCGTTTGGGCAATTGAAGCCCCTGATTTACTTTAGAAACTAAATCTATACAGCAGTGTTTTGAACAGTCAATCATGAAGTGAACATCTGTGAACGAACATCTGAGAATAACATCAGCAAATTATACGCTGCAATGATGTATGTAGTACATATTACTATGGAAGAAAAAAAAAAGAAGAATGGTTCGTCATAACTCAAGTACTTCATAAATCAAGGATGACCTGTAATGTATAAAAAGTGCTCAGCATAACAGCTGTCATAAAATAAACAGTGGTTCTTAAAATCATTATCTTCCTCATATTACTATCTAGCTGACTTTTTTTTTGCTATCATCAGAATATTTCATGTTCTTATGATATTGGTATAAAATAACAGAAGATAGGCAGCTAACACCCCAAAAGATGAATGTTAGCAGATCACCCAGCATCTTCTAAATATTCGGCATAGCAATTAACAGATACAGAATTTGGAGTCAGACAATTCTGGTTCAACTCTGGTTCTGTTGCTGTGGGAGTCAATTGAGGTGTTCACAAAACTTCAGTTCTCCTGCTGGACACAGAGGGAGTTGCTCTTCCCTGTCTCCTTTGAAGTAATATAACTTCCTATGGCAATTGAAATATGAAGACAAGTGAGTGTATTGACTTCCAGACAGAAGCTTTTAGATCAGATGTGTCCTTCTCTTAGGGCAGTGATCATGGGAAGCAGTCAGTATGATGAAGCTTACAGCCTGAGTCCCTGAATGACTACCACGAACAGAGTCCCTTCTGCCAACCTGCGACAAGTAGTACAATTGAGAAATATCCCCAATGGGGACCTGAAAACAATATGTATTAAGCTGTTGTTGGATGGAATGTTATATAAAAGTCAATTAGATCCTATTGTTTGATGATACTCAGTTCTATATTCTTGCTGATTTTCTGTCTAGTTGTTCTATCAATTGTTGAGTGTGGGATGTTGAAGTCTACAATTACTATTGTAGGTTTCTCTATTTCTCCCTTTAGCTCTATCAGTTTTTGCTTCATATGTTTTGAAGCTCTGTTGTTTGGTGCAGATGCATTTAGGATGGATTGATCCTTTTATCATATTTTTTTCCCTAGTAATTGTTTTATTTTTGCTTTGAAGTGTCCTTTGTCAAATATTAAGTCATTTCTGCTTTTTTTAAAAAAATTAATGTGTGCGTGTTATAACTTTCTCCATTCTTTTACTTTCAACCTACATATGTTGTTAATCTATAAAATGTATTTCTTGTAGACAGTGTATAGTTAGCTCATTTTTTCTTAGTCTTAACCTTTTTCAATTTGTATATTTAGAGCATTTATATTTATTTACTTCAACTGCTAGCTGAAAGGTGGATGGTTTGAATCCTAGGGATATCTGAGAAGACAGCCCGGGGATCTGTTTTTCTAAAGGTCACAGCTCTGAAAACCCTAGGAGACAGTTCTGTTCTGCATACTTGGGGTTGACACGAGTCAGAATTTACTCTATGGTAACTAACAACAAGTTTTTTATAAAGTTTTCATTGGCCAATTCTCTGAGAAGTCAATGGCCCCTTCCTTATATTAGTACTATACATCCTCTTATTCAGAAGCGATATATGGGAATGTACAAGTCAAATTTGGACTTGAAATACAAACAAGTATAAATGTTAACC
>NW_006921865.1:3588939-3596724 GCF_000298275.1 Orycteropus afer afer | reverse complement strand
GAGAGCTTACTTTAGCTATTCCTTAAGGGTAAATCTCCTAGCAACAATTTTTTAAGTTCCCCTTCATCTGAGAATGTCTTTATTTCTCTTAATTCCCAAAGCAGTTTCTTTGCTTTTTCTTCCAGCACTTAAAAAACACTGTGCTTCCATGATTTCAGACAAGATTTCATTGTCATTTGAATTAGTGTTTTCTTTATAGATAACACATCTTTTCTCTCTAGCTGTTTTTAAGATTTTTTTTTTTTTCTTTTAGTTTTCAGAAGTCTAATTATGACATGTCTTGGTAAGAATTTCTTTGAGTTTATCCCATTTGGTGTTCATTGTATTTTGAATCTGTAGGTATTTTTTTTCACCAAATTTGGGATTTTTTCAACCATTATTTCCTTGAATACATTTTCAGTCCAAAGCTCTCTCCTCTCATTCTGGGACTCATGATACAAATGTTAGAATGTTATTGTCCCACAGATTGCTGAAGGTCTGTAGATTTTTTTTTTTTAGTCTAAATTCTGTTGTTCACATTGAGTAAATTTTTTGATCTGTCTTCAAATTTATTCTATTCTCTGCCACATCCACTCTACTTATGAGACCAACCAACCAGTAAGATTTTTCTTTTAAATTTATTATATTTTTCAGTTCTATATTTTCCATTTTCTTTTTTTATAGCTCCTATTTCTTTGACAAATTTTTCTATTTTCCCTTGGTTTTTAACAAAATTCATAATTGGTCCTTGAATTACTTTATGATTTGCAGGAATTGAGGAAACATTCTTTATTACACATGTTGTCTTGAATTTTATATGTAGATATAAAGACAGGGAGAGTGAAGGTTTGTAAGTTTGTAAGTTTTCTGTATTTTATGTGAAGTGATTCCACATTAACTATAACAGATTACACATACACACATACACACATATACTTTTATATTCTAAATTCCTACAGCTTTCCACTAAAAAGCACTTGAAGTTATACAAATGTTTAGCATATGTCTGCCATCTAACAGGAACTTAATGTTTGATGAATTGAACAAAAATAGAAAGTATTATTTTCTTTTCTAAAGCTTTCATTATTAAAATTTCATTTAAGAAAACAAGCAATACCTTTGATCATAAATTAAAAGGTATAGGGCTAGGGCCTGAGGAAAGTATTCATTACAGACAGAATAACCTGTTGCCATTGATTCAATTCCGACTCATAGCAATCCCATGTGTTACAGAGTAGAACTGCCCCATAAGGTCTCCTTAGCTGTGATCTTTACAGAAGCAGGTCACTAGGCCTCTCTTTCACATTGCTGCTGATTGTTTCTGAATCGCCCACCTTTAGGTTAGTAGTCAAGAACAAACTGTTTTTATCACCCAGGGACCAGACAGGATAGCATATTATATTGTATAATCCCCTCTTTAAAAGCAAAACAAAACACTGCTTCCCCCAAGAAGTTATAAGAGATTAAGAACACACTAAAAATGCTTTATTGTACTGTAAATACATTGTATTTATTATACATTTTAAATGGAACATGCTGTACATTGGATGAAACACATATCATTCATCAAGATTAAAAAAATAATGTCTCCATCAGCTGAAAAGATGGCAGGCATTAAAAAAAAAAGAAAAGAAGGAAGAACAGTTCTCAAATATTACAGTAACTTCACAGTGTACTATGTATATTTTATAACCTTCTACTAAATAAAAGGGCACTAAACATTATACACAGCTTAGAGAGCGTAAATGTCAGAGATTTTACAGAAGAAAAAAATATTAGCATTCTGGAATAATTTCTCTTCCTGATCCATTTTCTGCCCACTGGAAAAAATTGCACTGTTTTCCCTTCCCAAGAGGACACACAAAAAAATTCCTTCCATTATTAGGTCCAATCTTCACTACTGTTTTCATGATGGAGCGTTTGCCGTGGTTGCAGAATGGGAAGGACAAATCTGCCCACTAGGGATAAAAGCAAAACAAGATTGTAAAGCTTATATGGAAGTTAGAATGATATACAGGCTAAGCTTGGGCTCATTTGATTAGTACCATATTGTCTTCTCTGCTGTTACTATTAATTTGACATTGTAAAATAGACATAAACCATTAATTGCTGCCCTTAAAAAAGCTTGTATCCTGTAAGCAGCATCTCATACAAATCTGCTTGAATTACACAGAAAATTGCCCTAGTTCTGAGCTTCCATTTATCTTATAGGCATATGTATAGAAGTTCCTTCACTTCATTAAGAATAATTGAAAACTCCCAGAATCCTGATGTAATGCAATCACTTGTATCCATGCTATAAGTCTATTTTAGTTAAAACTGTAAGGTTAAAGATTTGCCATGACACTAACTCATATTAAATTTCCTTTGTCTCTTAGGAAAAGAAATAAACCAATACAAATCAAGATTAAATTAAGCAGATTCCATTGCATTATTATTATTAATTTGGCCAAAAGGAGGTATGAAGCAGGTTGTGATATTATCAATACTGCTGATAATATTCATTCTATTACATCTATAAAGGAAACTGGTGAACTCAGTAGGGTGGAGTCACATTTTCTGCAAGGGTTAAGATCTAAAACGAACATCAAAATTTCCCGGGGAAGTTTCTTAGGAAGGTGCTAAGTTGAAGGAAGGTATTTTATTTCTCAATAAGCCTAACTAAAACTTATGCTCCAGCTTCACAACATATCAGTAATTCCTTTTCTTCAGTTAAGCGCCAGATGAAGCAGTTGGAAAAATATGCATCTTTAAACACTGGAATCACACTCAGCATGGTGATGCTCACACTGAGAAATGCAAAAAGTGAGCTGCTAAAGGGACCCCCAAATTCTTTTTCCTATCCCACATTCATTTTCAAGAATACAGCCATTGGGAAGGCATGAAGAATTGCCCATAGCTAAACTGTTATCGTGCCATTTCTTTTATTTTGATCAAACACGTGTAGTAGGATTTGCTTAAGTTTTTTTTTTTTTTTTTGTAAATCTAAGGGATATAAATTGTTTTTGTCTTGTGTCTCTATTAAATACATAAACTGAGAGTTTGAATGTAGCATTGATGTCAGGAAAAACAAATTCTTATCTTGGATTATTAGCCATATGAGTAAATAGCTTTAATACCTTTCTAACTTTATAAACCAATGGCAACACTTTTATGCTTGTGGTTACAAATAGGATTTATTTTATTTTATTTTTTGCTGAACCATTTTAAATTTTAAATTAGTCCCATTCAGGGTTTAGACTGAGTATCAGTGTGGCTATTCAAAGCTTAACAGTAAAACTGGAAAAAGATTGCTATCTGTTATATTTTAGCCACACTATTCAATTACACTGTAGTAAAGTTGACAAAAGAAGCCCGAGGTGCATTAGTTAAGCACTTGGCTGATAAGGGAAAAGTCGGTAGTTCGAAATCACCAGCCACTCTGCAGGAGAAAGATAAAAGATGTGGCAGTCTGCTTCCGTAAAGATTATTGCCTTGGAAACCCTGTGAGGGCAGTTCTAATCTGTCCTATAGGGTCGCAATGAGCCAGAATCAAATTGACAGCAATAAGTTTTTAAGGTTAACACATCTTGTACATACTTCAAAAAATCCACATTGCGCTTCTCTAGGTAGAGGACAAGCATAAAACCGCCTGCCCTTGTTTTCACCATCCTTCCTTACAATTCGGAGAACGCAGAGGCGGTTGTGTATACTGCAGCGACGACTGCCAGCGTTTAATGCACAAGCACCATCTGTCACATTAATTGGAAGTTCACTGTAATGACAGGTTACAAAATAACTACAGCATAATAGTGCTAAAGGGATCATTCACACCACCTCACCCCCACACATCAGAATTCCACTTGCACAAAGAGATTATAGCAAAAAGTGGGCCATGGTCAACTTTCAGCACACACATAAACCGCTATGTCTTTTTTACTCTTTGTTTTCCCAGGTAATTCAAATTTACTTCTAAAGAAACTTGTGTGCCTGAAGCACATAATTTGAATTTCTAAAGCATGAAAACAACTGAATTATCCATTACAATGGCTACTATTTTCTTAGTTTTCATTTGAGATATTTGGTTTTCTGATCAACATCACAGTGTGGCCACTTCTAGTTCCTTTAAAATATACTCAAATCCAGCTGCTCCTGCAAATATAACTAGACCCACAATCTTCTCTAATTATTTCTTCACTGGTAGTAAGCTCTTATCAATGGCTCACAAGGCCAGAGAGATCACTCTCTCCACTGTCCACTTTAAAGACCATCTTCTATGCTTTTCTTTGATCAAGGCCACTGTAATAGCAGCAATCATATTTCAGCACGATACAGGTTGCCTGGCCGAGCAGAAATGTGTATTTTGTAAAGCTGGTAGGGAAGCTTTATTCTGCCCACGACCAGGATCAAGAGTAGCTGGAGGTCATTCCTGTATACAGGGTACAAAGGCCAGGAGCCGCTCTTCTGCTCTAGCTGTGTGAGCTAAATTTTCTCTTTGAAAACAACCTTCATTGTTACTTCTAATCTTGAATATTTTGCATATTTAAATACTGTCATTAGAGCAGTCTGAGTGAACCACTGAAGAAAAAAAGTGTTCATATTAATTAAAATCCTGAGTCTTTCCATCTATTATCCCTATCTTTAAAATTTCAACAAGCAGTACTTTATTCTTTCTCAATTTTTGGGGGTAAATGTCTAAGAAACAAAATAAATAAGTAAGAAAAATGGAAAACACCCAATTTTTAAGTATTTTAAAAATAGAAAATACTTAAAAATCATATATTTTCCATTTTTCTTGCTTTCAAAACTACATTTACATATTTGTTCTATAATGTTGCCTCAAGGTATCATAACTGAAAAGTTCAGAATACATGATCTTTTATTTGTGATGAAATTGAAATTGGTTTAAAACTCATTTACAAAGCAGATGCTTAAATATATTGCTTCAAAAACTATGATGGATTCAAACATCATGAAGGTAGTTTCTGAAGCTGTTGGTAGAGCAGCCATTTGTAAAATGAATGTAGGTATTGCCAGCCACTCCTCGGAAGGAAGGTTGGGCAATCCACTTCTGTAGTGATACTGCCTTGGAAACCCAAGGAAGGGTCGCTATGAGTTGGGTTTGACTCGATGGCACATAACAACAACAACAACGTAGGTATTGCTAAGGAAATCATTAATAGTTATATATTTGACCAGCAACTATTTTGTGGGTACCCTCTACACAGGGTGGATGGGGGTGAAGTGGCTCATATTTTAGAATCAAGGAAATGCCAAACCAGAATAGAAAAGTTACAAGGCAATGGGCTTTTCTTTTCCATAACCATCCATCCCTTATACAACCTCCCCTTACCCCTCACCATAAGAAGACATATGAAGTCTTTAACTTCTTGACCACCACATGTCTGTCAATATGCTGTATTGTGGTGGCTTGAATACTGCTATGACAGTTGGAAGGTATGTCGTTGGTATTTCAAATACCAGCAGGGCCACCCATGGTGATCTAGTTGCAGCAGACCTTTCAGTCTAAGATAGAGTAGGAAGAAAAACCTGGTGATCTACTTCCAAAAAATTAGCCAGTAAAAACCCTATGGATCACAACAGAACATGTTCAATACAGTGCTGGAAGATGAGCTCCTTAGGTTGGAAGGCACTCAAAATGCAGTGGCCACAAGGGACTTGAGGATACATACCAATGATCATGAAGATGGCATAGGATCAAACAATATTTCATTCTGTTGGTCATGGGTTTGCCATGAGTTAGAGCCAACTTGATGAAACCAACAACCACCTCAGGAGAACTATTATGTCTGGTTGGTTATAATGAAGTCAGGGATTTCAAAATTAGGCAAGTAGGGCATAAAGCTTTATTATTATTATTATGTTTAAAGGAAAAAGAAAAGAGGTTATAAGAATACTAACAGAAACAAATGACACTACACTTAGTTATTAAAACACACACAGATGCAAACATGGTTTCATATATTATTTTAAAGGTGGCTGTCTTACATAACAATTAGTTAAGCATTTTCTAACCCACTTGCTTCAATCTAGAGCTCTCCAGGGTTCTCCATAGCCAGGAACATGTTTAAATTCCTTTACTATTAGAGCTTTTCTGGGGGAGGTAGAATTAAGGTGGAAAGGAAAGGCTTCAGTGTTTTCCTTGTTCCCTCATTTGTGTCTTCTGCTTTATTTCTTCCTTAGTTAAAAAAACAAAAACAAACAAAAAAAAAACCCAAGAAACAAAGTATTTATATATTGTTGCTGTTGTGTGAACAGCAATATGAATCAATTATGATTCATAGAGACCTCTGATGACACAGTAGAACTGCCTCATGGGCTTTCTAGGCTGTAATGTTTCATCAGGTCTTTTCTCCTGTGAAACCAATGGTAGGTTAGAAGTGCCTTCATTTCAGTTAACAATGAGGGCTCAATCACTGCCTAAGCACTGGCAGGTAATATATATATTATCTTAGTCTTGGAATTCAGTGTATGATCCACTGACCAGAAACATCAGTATCACCTGGGAACTTGTTAGAAAAAGAACTTGTTGGAAATGGAATTATCCACCAGATACAGAATTAGAATCTGCATGTTAACAACATTCTCAGGTGCTTCCTATGTACATTAACATTGCAAAGCACTGAGTGAGTTAATGTAACCAAGAAACTGATGCCACCTGTGATCACATTCATTCTAAATATGCACAACAAATCTTAATTTTATGGTAGAAAACGTTATCCAGCATAATTAAGTGTTCTAATTAATTGAAGACATCTCCCTTCCTCTTTGTTTCAATCATTACTCAAAAACTTTCTAAAAGGTAGCAGAGTAGTATTAGGTAAATTTACTACAGAGAATAGATTGACTAATTTTGATACTTAGGACTATCATTTTGAGTATTCATATCAGATTATAAATGCTGGATTAATAGAGCAGAGGTCAGCAAACCTTTTCAGACAGTAAATATCCAATGCTTGGCAGTACTAACTCTGCTGCTGCAGCATGAAAATTAGCCATATAGAAATATGTAAATGAATGAGTATGGATGTGTTCCAATAACACTTTATCTACTGAAACACAGAGGTGGCTGGAATTGGCCCTGCTAGCTGTCAATTGCAAACATCTGATGTAGGGTCATTAGAACCAAGAACAACACTTGAAGCATAGTAGGTTCTCAATAAATCCTTATAAATTAGTAAATTTAAGAAATTTAACAGTGATAGAATAAAAGCTAAACTTGAGATGGAAGACATTACCAAACACAGGTTTATAATTTTAAAATGAGTAAGTATTTTTTTCCAATGATCAATTATTATGGTTTAACTTATTTACAAATAACATGATTCAGTAAAAAAAAAAAAAATCTTGCCTGATTGTTTTTTGAATTAATCATTCTCACGGAACGTAGGTTTTGTAGTCCAGTAGCATTTTAAAGACTAAAACAGAGGAGATAAATTGACTCTTTCTGGATGGTCCTGTTGTTGTTGCTGTTATGTGCCGTCGAGTGGGACCCGACTCATAGCGACCCCTCCTTGGGTTTCCCAGGTGGTATCACTACAGAAGTAGATTGCCCCATCTTCCTTCCAAGGAGTGGCTGGTGGGTCCTAGCAGTTCTGAAATCCTTGTTGTTCTTGTTGTTAAGTGCCATAGAGTCGTTTCCGACTCATAGCGACCCCATGCACAGCAGAACGAAACATTGCCCGATCCCACGCGAGCCCCACAATCCCTGAGACCATCATCGCAGCCACCGTATCAATCCATCTCCTTGAAGGCCTTCCCCTCTTTCGTCGACCCTCCACCCTACCAAGCATGACATTCTTCTCC
>NW_006921865.1:3577910-3586254 GCF_000298275.1 Orycteropus afer afer | reverse complement strand
CACCAGGTGCATCTTGCTGGGTTTTAAACACCAGAGGCTCAGCCTCAAAACTCACGTCTACATGTCACCACAGTAGGACAAACTGACAGACAAGTTTGTCCTGCTGTTGGAAATCCTTAGTTATTGAAAATTCAAAAAGGTAACCCAGAAGGAACTTCAAGTTGTCAGCAGTTGGTTTTAGGGAAACTTTTAGAAACTTTTAGTGGCAGCAACATGAAGAAATAGCTGTGATTTCTGTTAGTTTCACTTCATTAGTATAAGTGAGCCCTTAAGTCAATTCAGGAAAAACTTTTACATAAAACAAATGTATTCTTTGGAAATGTATCACTGTGTTTTGTACTCAGTGATTACAATAATTTTACCAAAGACTTAAAACCGTTTCTAGGACTGCAATTCTCATCTGCTTAAAAATGGGTTCAACCATCCAATTTATACTAAAATTCAGGTATCTAAAAACCAATCCTAACATGCCTCACCAATAGAGAAGGAAGGGCTAGTGTATCACGGGGATGTGATCAGTAATTAAGGGAACAAAAGTTGAATTAATTATCATATAATTATTAAAGAAAAAATAAACTGCTATAGATTCCATGAGTGGACCACCTGTTATAATAGTATTATGTTGTGAGCTTCTGCTAGGCATCTTGTCCACAAGATGTACACTGTAGCTGCCAGACAAGGAAAAAAATGAAATAAATGACAGTAATTTGCAATTTATTCCTTGTAAAGTAGCTTGGTGCAGAAGGGCTGCTGGGTGAATTTATTTCATCACTTGACATTTATTCTGCTAGTTGATCTTGATTGATTGTAGAGGCTCAGTCCTGGTGTTCTTATATTCAACACATAACACATGCTGCAGCATTTCTAAGTAACACTGTGCACTGTGATTAATCATATGATGCTATTACTAATGGCTTATGAAGAAATCATTTAAATTTAAGGTTACAGTAATGTTTTTTTAAATCCCTAATTCATTAGTTAAATTGTCTGAGATTTTCTACAACACACTAAGGGAAAAAAAAAAATACGCCACGATATTTCATCAGGGTACAATGAATGACACAATATTTTACAATGATTATTTCTGTTTCTTTCCATTTATGTGAGAGAAAGAACAGACTGTTCAAAACTGATTTTCTGGTCTAGGATAGCCTTCTAACGCATATACTCTTAACTAACTTCTTAATAAACTTCCATCACAAGGCATTAAATAGGGTTAAATTAAAAGGTAGTATATTCATTAAGTCAATCAAAAGTTTGGCTCCCATAGTTTAATTCAAATGTCTATCATTTATGACCATATGGGCAAAAGTTAATCAAGTTATCAAAAATGTTTACAAACAAAATATTTAAAAAAATAAGTCAAGGATAAACCATCACAGTCCACTGATGGTAATTTAAAGTTGAGGTAGAAAAACTGAGATAAATGCATCCTTTGACCAAAAATCACCTAGCAGTTGTGGAATAGTGAGGTGTAGTAAATTACCTGGTATGGCTTTTCTAGCCATAAATCTTTGTAAACTCTGTGGTGGAATTTGACATGAGCAACTGAGTAGCTCCTGATTGTTAAAGTTATCCCCCTGGGGTATTTCTGTTGTGGGTAGCACCAAGTAATTTTCTGGGAAGTTAGCTCTCTCTCTCAGATGTACAGAATTCTGATGTTGGGATTGGTTATTTTGTCCACTCTGCCAGGCTCAAAAAGGAGCCCTTCTAGAGGCAGAAGAAGTCTCTCTGACTACTGGCTGAGGAAGATGTGCTGCTGAGAGAAACACACTCCTGAGAGACACGTGTGCTTAGAAAGAGACACTGAGAGACATGCACTGCTGGGAGAGAGACTGTTGGCTGAGAGACAGTAGGCTGAGAGGAACTGAATGTTGTTTCTGAACTTGAATTGTAAATTGGTGCTTCCCTAATAAAACTTATCATCCATGAGTTCTGTATGGCCACTGCAGCAAATTATCGAACCCAGCAGAAAGGTGGTGGGTGCTGCGGAGGAACAGTTGGTGTCAGGGTTGATGAAAGGGCTGGAGAAGGCAGCATGTATGGCCCCACAGGAATAGGCCTTGGGCTATTGATGGTGATTCTGTCTTCCTCTTGTGGAGTTAGAGAAGGTCAGAAGATGCAGCCTCCCTGTCCCTTTGGCAAATAGCCATAAGGATTCCCAGAGGTCAGTCTGGGAGTACACACCAGCTGGCCACTCATTCCATTGCCACAGGGAGATTCTCACCATCAGCTAAGGCACAATCAATTAGAGAAAGAGCAAACAGAATTCCTCCTTGTTGTTGTTGTTGTTGTTGTTATGTGCCGTCGAGTCGGACCCGACTCATAGCGACCCCTCCTTGGGTTTCCGAGGCAGTATCACTACGGAAGTAGGATTGCCCAACCTTCCTTCCGAGGAGTGGCTGGTGGGTTTGAACCGCCAGCCTTCTGGTTAGCAGTCAAGTGCCTTAGCCACTATGCTACCAGAGCTCCTTAGAGTACCTCAAATACCACCCATACTAACACTTTGTCTGTTTGTTTCCCACTGGCAAGGCATTTGTAACTGGGAAGAAGACCCTTCCTTCACGTTATATATTCTTCATTCTGTTAAATAATGCTTTATGCATAGCACCTGCTTTCTGAAGGAATGAAAAAATTAAACAACCAACCAACCAAAAAACCCAAGTAGCCTGGACAAGAAAGGGTGGAGAAACACTTTTCTCTGATGGAGGTATATCAAGTTGTATTAGGAAGCTTAAAATAAAGAGATGCAACAAAGTAGGGCAGAATTGTCCACAGAAAATTGGTAGTAAAGAACAGTAGATAATACTGTTTATTGAAATTTCTATGACTCTGATGACAACAATCAGAGGTCTTCTAGATATATATCTCGAAGTCTCATAAAATATATCTGGTGAGTTTGAACCACCAACCTTCTGGTTAGCAGTCAAATGCCTTAGGTACTGTGCCACCAGAGCTTCTTATCTGGTCAGGTAGCACTTTGTACTAGAATTACAACTTTTTAATTGGAAATATAAAAATAGCATATATGCTCCCTGGGCCTTTTTGGTTGAAATAAAACCATCACACCTTTCACTAAAGGTAACTCAAATCCCTCTTCTTATAATAACCAGTTGCCATTGAAAAGATTTTGACTCATGGTAACCGCATGTGTGTCAGAGTAAAACTATGCTCCATATGGCTTTCAGTGGCTGATTTTTCAGGCGTAGATTGAAGGCCTTTCTTCTAAGGTGTGTCCATGTGAACTAGAAATGCCAGCCTCTTGGTCAGTAGCCAAGACAGTTAACCATTGCCCTCTTTAGGATAGATGGGCACTTATGAACCTTTATAAATGACAGTTTCCCTTTTGGAAGAATTATCTTTTATCGAAAGGAAACAGAAAACAATGCTAACTGTGCTCACGAAAGATCGGTATGATTATGGGAAATTGAAATTTTATCTTTATACTTTGCAATAATTTCCAAATATTCTGTATCAAGCATGAATATGATGATAAAAAACCAAAAAACCAAACTCACTGCCATCGAGTCAGATCTGACTCATAGAGACCCCTCCCTGGGTTTCCAAAGCAGTATCGCTATGGAAGTAGATTGCCCAATCTTCCTTTCAAGGAGTGACTGGTGGGTTTGAACAGCCAGCCTCCCATTTAGCAATCAAATGCCTTAGGCACTACACCACCAGAGATCCTGCATATATGGTATTAGGTGGATTTATTTATTTTTTTCATAGGTGTAGCAAATTAGTTTTTGATTCTCTTCTACTCTCTAAGGGAAAAATTAGAGAAGGGAAGGGAGGCAAGGTCCTTTGATAACAGTCTCTCAGAATTTGATTTATATAACCAAAATCAATTCAAATTCCTTATTAATAAGGAGTGATTTTTCTGTCTTCTTAAAATGCAATGTAAATACCTTAAAGACCAAGGTTAGAAGCATCCTACCTGTTTGAAAATCCAAGCTTACAACTTTTGAGATCTGGTGATGAGTGGGCTGTTTTCAATTTTTTATGTGCTGGGCTAAATAATTTAGACTGAGAGCCGACCGTTGGTGATATGTTTACTTTGTTAGATAGTTGAGTTATATAGTTCGTTCTCTCTTTGGAGGGGTGCTCTGTATCACTAAAACAAACATTAGTGAGAGGAGAGTTTTGAAATTCCCCATCTAGTATCTGGTTTTGGCTTTTCTTTCCTTCCAAAGTACAGGATTTATTGCTAAAATCAGTCAAGACAAGGGTTGTAGTTCCAAAAGCAGTTTTCCTATTGATCTTCATTTCTGTATTTGGTTTTCCAAAGTTATTACAAGGATACTTCACTAAGTTATTAAAGGCAATAGAATTTTCTTCATTCTTAGGTACTGAATCTGTAAGGAGAGAAAATTAATTCTGCAATATTCCTGTAAATAAAATGTACTATTGAGGACATCTTTATATTTAAGACATTTATTTCACTTATGATATTATGCCAAGTTAGTATGGGGGTTTCAGAATTAACTGCTTTCTGAGAGGAACTTGTAAGGACCTCAAGAAAGGTTAAGAAAGATTTTTATTTGTTTTGTGTTATGTTTAAGCAATTAAAGATTATTCAACTATCATTTTTAAGTATTATAAGACAACATATTAAAGCAGTGGTAATTAAGAAATGATATCCCATAAAGCTTTAGGTTTGCAGTTAGAGGCCTATATCTATAAGTAAAGTAAAATAAAGATAACATTTATTGACTATACTGCTGAAATCAAGTATTACAAGATTTTGGAATCTGTAGTATAGTACATTCTGAATTGTAATGACATAAGTCTTCCATACACAGTGAAAAATAATATGAAAATTGGTAAATAAGATATGCAAAAGCATTTCAGATTTTTGAAATAAATGTAGAAACCTAAGGTTCCAAGGGCTTGCTCTGCTGAGTGATACTGAACAGGGAGGGATAGAAATAGCTGGCACCATCCCTTTGGCTACTAGAAAAGCTGTTCAAGGGGTGATGCCCGCCTTTCTGGCCAGGGTACAAAACACAAGATGACAGATAATACAATGCAGGGGTCCATAAGTCAAGAATGAACTTTCTCATCTCTAATTGAAGAAAGAAATAACACTTTGAGAACACAATAGGAGCACCATCAATGAGATGGTTCTTAATCACAGGTTTCCTCTGAGGTTTTACATTTTCTGAACGCATGAAATTGTAAGCTACAAAGAGTTATTTTGAAGGATTTCAATGAAATCAGTACAATTGTCTGGGTAAAGATTTTAATAACAAGGGGTAGGAAGGATAAAGAAGAGAAAAAATTTCAGCATTTTTCTATTCCACCTGCAAGGATATTCTTACAGAAATCCTTCCTTTCAATTTATGAAACACTTAGACTGAATAACAAACTTGAAAGTTGCTGAAATCTGCATAAAACAAAGCTTTATTGAATAATTCATTAGAAACAGTAGAGAACAGATGTGATCATCTCAGTTTTTTGAGATACAAAGGCACATACTGTTTTAGCACAAGCATGTTTCCCTCCCTGTTAAAAAAAAGTACTCAACAGAATATTAGCATGGTTTACATGCAGAGGCTGGCAATTCCTTTAAACTTCTCAGAAAGAAAGTGTTTTACTTAGTTATTGACTGTTAAGATAGAACAAGATATTACCTGACTTTGTATAATTAACGCTGTTAGAAATGGAACTCAAAATCGAAATCCAGTCTTACCGTTTGGCCTTGAAGTCAAGCAAGCATCACATGCCTTAGAAGAAGGCTTATTGATTAGTGTACAGACCATACACGTCCACTGCTCTTCAGATTTCCGAGCCACAGACTCCATAACATCCCTCCTGCTACATGTCCAACTCATGACAGTATTTCTAGATGGCAGCTTTCTGTGAAAGAATTTTAATATTGATCATTAGCATTATTATTTTCTTTTTTTATATACATTCTGTTTATTTTATAAACTATTACAGAATCATTAATATCCAAATGCTGCACATTTATTATTGCTTAGAAGTTATAACTGTATCTTAGAATAAAATGTTTTGAATTGGGCCCTGCTGATTGCTACTAAGGCCAGAAACACCAAAAGTTTTTATTTAAAGATTTATTTATTTATTTTGTAAATCAACTAAACATATTTGATATAACCATTAGGAAGCATATCTCAAATACTCTCTTAACTAAGTGGTACTTTTCACAAAGCAAAACTATTCTTTTTTTAACCAAAAGAGAGAGAAAAAAGAGCCACGTGGAAATAATAGCATGGCAAGTAAAGTGGCCAAAGTACTACATTTACTTTGTGTGGCTTCAAGGAAAATAAACTTTAGGATTTCTCAACAGTATTTACTAAACATTGTATTGATTCATTGATCGATAATGATGAAAAAAAAAAAAAAAATCTTTCTGTCCCTTCCTTCAGATAAAGAAGTTTCATGTTTGACAAATGAGTTAGAAATTAGTTTACTACTCAGCAGATTAAGCAAACAATTAAACAACCTCGATTTTCCTTTTTTTTTTTTTAAACCAAAAATATAAATCATGATCCTCTGTCTGAAACTCTGAATTGATCATTTATTACTACACAAAAGACCTTTATAACTCTCTGATACTGTCCTACACCCTAATGCATAGCTAGAGGTCGGTACAGCACATCGTGTCATTAGGAATCCCTTGTAGTGTCATGGATTCCTTTCATGATTCCAAACATGAATAGTGAAAAGCTCTTTCAGGTAAAGGCTATGCACATTACATTTCAGAGTATAAGTTCTTTGACTTTCAAAGGTAGTTTGATCCTCCGTAACATTTTGCTCCTTAGACATAATTACCCAGTTTTATATTCAGGATTGTCTGGTACAAGAAAATCTGAAAATAAGATACATCTCATTATGATTCTTTTATCTTTACTTTTCTTGACTTTTAATGCCACTTAGTAGTACACTGGACCTTCTATAAAATGTGTTTATGTGACCTAATCCCTGCCCTCTGCTAACTTACCCTGAAAGGCAGTATGCATTTACTCATAATTAAATGAACACAACAATTTAAATGACCTTCAGATTTTGAATGTGCTCCAACTTTTCACTATTTTCATTTTCTCCTGCTGTACAGATTTCATTAATCAGAAGAAGGGGAGCTTTATTGTTATATATAGTGGATTTAGAATCATTCTTTCCTTGCTGCTCTGCTTTTAAATCACACACAGTAAATCCTTTCCATTCTTCACTTGGATGTGTAACAAGTATCTCAAACTTAACACGTCTGGAGTAGGCTAAGTAGTGGCCACCCAGACACCCAGAGAAAACTGGAATCTATAAATGGTTCCCTGTAAGGAAAAAGGATCTTTGTAGACATAATTAAATTAAGGATCTTGGCATGAAGAGAATAGCCTGGATTATCCAAAGGGGAAAAACAAATAAACAACAACAACAAAAAAAAACCTCACTGCTTGCAAATCTAGGACCCTAAATGCAATCACAAGTGTCCTTATAAGAGAAGGAAATATGATACACACCGAAGACAAGGTAATGTAAACAAGAAGGAAGAGATTGGAGTGATGAGGCCACAAGTCAAGGAATGCCTCGAGCCATCAGAAGTTGGAATAAGCAAAGACCCAATTCTTCTCCAGAGCTTTCAATGGAACTGCAATGTTGCTGAAAGCTTAATTTCAGCTCAGTGAAACAATTTCTGGCCTCTAAAACTGTGATAAAATAAATTTCTGCTGTTTAAAGCCACCAAGTTTGTAGTAATCTATTATGGCAACCACAGGAAACTAATACAATTTTTTTTTTTTTTAATTTCTCCTTTTCTCCCCAATCTGCAACTCTATTATAATTTTTTCTCATCTCAATACATGGCATCACCATGCACTCAATTCATGAGACCAAAAACCTAGTAGTCATCCTTTACAGTTCAAGTCCTTAGCATGTCACTTCCCACATCCAATCCATCAGTAGCTACTGTAAGCTCTGCTGCAGAGGCAAATTCACCATGCTGTGAATGAAGCTTAAGCTTGCACAGGTACATTCCAGGGGTTGGTGGTTCTCCTCTAAGGACTTGGGCAGGGAATATGGAGAATGGAAGCAGTAGTTCCAGCTACAGGTGGAGGCTGAGAGCTCTGCTCATGGTAGAAGTCAGTCCAAGGATGCTGGAGAGCCTGTAGGCTGCCAATACCACCTTACCTCTGCTCAGTGGCCAGGGATGATGTGCCTTGGTGACCTCATTGAGTATGAGGACTCAGTCTTTAACCCTGAGGAGAGGTTCTATTATTGATTTTATTTTTGATGTTTGAGACTTAGGAGACCCCAAATGTTATAAAGTAGATTGCTCTGTAGGGTTTTCTTGGCTGTATTTTTTAAAGAAGCAGATGTCAGG
>NW_006921865.1:3541416-3548224 GCF_000298275.1 Orycteropus afer afer | reverse complement strand
GGACCAGAGAGGGGAAGAATAGTAAAAGACAAAAGTATTAACAATAATACTAGTTTTAAAACAGACAAATATAAGCAATCTAAACACCAGAAAAAAGAAAAAAATTGGCGGAGTACAGAGCAGGGCACCCAGGCTCTGTCTGAGCACACAGACTGGGATGGAGTTCCTGTAGGCCCAGAAGGTGGGTGGGAGTGTGGGGTGGCCCCACCTCCATTCACCAAGCGTGTGTGTTGTATAAGAGTAACAAGAGGAATGTCGCACCTTTTCAGTTGTGCAGGTCCAGAGTGTCCCTGGGGTTACTGGAAAGCAGAACCTCTTCTTAAGACCCTGGACTCTGGTAGAGCACTGTCACTTTAAATATCCAAAATGGTCAAGCCACTTGTAAACATTCAAAGTCAGGCAAAAGTCCACAGCTCAGCCTGTCCTCTTCTTCACCGCGCTTCCCCTTCTACTCCACAGCCACCAGAGCAGTCCTCCATGCAGTCTCTGGCTAGCAGGCTGATTTTTAGGTAAATTCTTAGGTCCTACCACCATTCTGGATTCTCCAAGCTGTCAGTGCTATCAGGATTGCTCATGATCACTGCCAGACTGCAGCTCCGTATGTCTCCTTTTTTGGTATTTTCATGCATATTCTTCTGCTAGTTGGGGTTTAGACCACTTCTATATCCTTCCCTTCAAGGCTCAGGGGTCCAGGATTATCTTCTGTGTCTGTGTTAATTGGTTTACCTGTTCTTTGTTGAAGAGGGTCTGTGCAGACTTTCTGCCTATTCTGCCATCTTGGAATCAATCTCAAAAAGAGAAAATCTGAAAACTGTATAATATATTGAATTACATAAGTAAATTTCAGATCTCTGACCAAAAGCTTAGTGATTTGATCCAACCAGTGGCTCCACTGAAGGAAAGACCTATCAACCTACACCTACAGATATTTTGGCTTAGGAAATCCTATGGGGCAGTTGTACTATGTCCTATAGGGTCATAATGAGTTGGAATCAACTCAATGGAACACAACAAAAATAATGACAGTAAAATGGGATGAAGAAGCTAAGACGAGGAAGGGGATATGTAGGAAGTAACAGAAAAGTAAAAGGAAATCTGTTGGTGCAGCCATTAAAGAATTTGGTTGCTAAACAAAAGATTAGCAGTTTGAACCCACCAGCCTCTCTGTGGGAGAAAGATGAGGCAGTCTGTTTCCTTAGAGATTAACAGTCTTGGAAACCAAAAGTTATTGTAGTTAGGTGTCAGCAAGTCAGCTGTGACTCATAGGGACACTATGTAAAACAGAAAGAAACATTGCCTGGCAGTGAATCAACCTCAAAATTCTTGCTATACCTGAGCCCATTGTTGCAGCCACTGTGTCAATCCATGTCATTGAGGGCCTTCCAATTTTTGGCTGACTCTCCACTTTACCAAGTATGATATCCTTCTCCAAGGAATGGTCCCTTCTGACAACATCACAAAAGTATATGAGACAAGGTCTGGCCATTCTTGCTTCCAAAAAGCATTCTGGCTACACTTCCTCCAGGACAGATTTGTTTGTTCTTCTGGCAGTCCATGAACTTTGCATTACTTTTCACCATTATTTTCATTATTTTTTGAATTCCACAATTCAAAAGCCTTAATTCTTCTTCGGTCTTCCTTATTCATTGTCCAGCTTTCACATGCATATAAGCTGACTGAAAACACAATGGGTTGGGTTAGGTGCACCCAAGTCTTCAAAAGCCATCTTTTCTCTTCAGCACTTTAAAGAGGTCTTTTGCAGCAGACTTGCCTATAGCAAGATGTCATCTGACTTCTTGATTGCTGCTTCCATTGGTGTTGATTGTGGAATCAAGTAATATTAAGTCTTTGACAACTTCAATCTTTTTTCCATTTATCATGATGCTGCTTATCAGTCCAGTTATGAGGGTTTTCATTTTCTTTACGTTGAGGTGTAATCCATACTGCATATAGTAGTGTTTAATTTTCATCAATATGTGCTTCAAGTCATTTTCACTTTCAGCAAGAAATGTGTTCTCTGCATATAGCAGGTTGTTAGTGAGTCTTCCTCCAATCCTGATGCCATGTCCTTCTTCATATTGTCCAGCTTCTCGGATTATTTGCTCAGCATACAGATCAAATAAATATGGTGAAAAGATACAACCCTGATACAATCCCTTCTGATTTTAAACAATGCAGCATCCCCTTGTTCTGCTTGAATGAAAGCCTCCTGGTGGATGTACAGTTTCCTTATAAGCACAAGTAAATGTTCTGGAATTCCAGTTCTTTTCAATGTTATCCATAATTTGTTATGATCCACACAGTCGAATGCTTTTGCATAGTCAATAAACACAAATAAACATCTTTCTGGTATTCTTTGCTTTGAGCCAAGCTCCATTTGACATCAGAAAAGATATCCCTCCTTTCATGTCCTCTCCTGAATCCAGTTTGCATTTTGGAAGTTCCCTGTCAATATATTACTGCAACCATTTTTGAATTATCTTCAGGAAGATTTTACTTATGTGTGATATTAATGATATTGTTAAATATTTCCCACATTCTTTGGGATCACCTTTCTTTGCAATGGGTACAAATATGGATCTCTTCTAATCAGTTGCCCAAGTAACTGTCTTCCAAATTTCTTGGCATAGATTAGTAAGTGCCTCTAGTGTAGCATCCATTTGTTTAAACATCTTAAGGGATACTCAAGGAACTCTGGTAGCTTAGTGCCTAAGGTATTTGACTGCTAACCAGAAGGCTGGCGATTCAAATCCACCAGCCACTGCTCAGAAGGAAGATGGGGCAATCTACTTCCGTAGTGATACTGCCTCAGAAACTCAAGAAGTGGTCGCTATGAATCAGGTCCGACTCAATGGCACATAACAACAACAACAACAAAAAGGGATACTCCATCAATTCCTGAAGCCTTGGCTTCTTCCTTCAATACCATGGGTTCTTGATCATACACCACCTATTGAAATGGATGAACATTGACCAATTCTTTTTGGTATAGTGACTTTGTATTCCTTCCATCTTATTTTGATGCTTCCCGCATCACTCATTATTTTGCCCATAGAATCGTTCAGTATTGGAACTTGAGGCTTGTCAGTTTGTCGTAATGCCAGTTTGTTGTATTGTCATGGTTTGCTTGTTGCTGTAAAGCTGGAGGACATGCCACCTCCCACTACAAATATTTGAAATATTTGTATTTCAAATAACAGCAGAGTCACCCATGGTGGAGAGGTTTCAGAGGAGGTTCCGGACTAAGAGTCAGAAGAAAGGAAGGGCTATCCACTTCTCAGAGTAATGGCCAGTGCAAATCTTATGAATAGCAGTGAAACGTTGTCTGATATATTACTAAAAAAATTAATGAATAGTACTGAAACACTCTCTGATATAGTGCCAGAACATGAGTCTCTCAGGTTGGAAGGCACTCAAAATACAACTAGGGAAGAGCTGCCTCCTGAAAATAGAGTTGACCTTAATGACATGGATGGACTAAAACTTTTGGAACCTCCATTTGCTGATGTGGCTTGACTCAAAAGGGGGAAGAAACAGCTGCAAACATCCATTAATGATCAGAACATGGAATGTATGAAGTATGAACATAGGAAACTTGGAAGTTGTCAAAAATGAAATGGAACACATAAAGATTTATATCCTAGGCATTGTTGTTGTTGTTATGTACCATCAAGTCAGACCCAACTCATAGCGACTCCTCCTTGGGTTTCCGAG
This sequence comes from Orycteropus afer afer, assembly GCF_000298275.1. Taxonomy (NCBI): domain Eukaryota; kingdom Metazoa; phylum Chordata; class Mammalia; order Tubulidentata; family Orycteropodidae; genus Orycteropus; species Orycteropus afer. The sequence goes on along the minus strand of NW_006921865.1, from coordinate 3,544,510 downwards.
GCAGTATCACTATGGAAGTAGATTGCTCTGACTTCCTTCTGAGAAGTAGCTGGTGGGTTTGAACTGCCCGCCTTGTGGTTAGCAGTCAAGTGGCTTAGGCACTACACTACCAGAGTTCCCATCCTAGGCATTAGTGAGCTAAAATGGACTGATTTTGGCCATTTTGAATCAGACAATCATATGATCTACTATGCCAGGATGATAAATTGAAGAGGAATGGCATGGCTTTCATCGTCACAAGAATGTTTCAAGATCTATCCTGAAGTACAGGGCTTGTCAGTGATAGGATAATACCCATACGCCTACGAGGAAGACCAGTCAGTACTATTATTCAAATTTACACACCAATTACCAAAGCCAAAGATGAAGAAATTGAAGATTTTTACAAACTTCTGTAGTTTGAAATTGAACAAACATGCAATGGAGATGTGTTGATTATTACTGGTGATTGGAATGCAAAAGTTGGAAATAAAGAAGAATCACTAGTAGTGGGAAAATATGGCCTTGGTGATAGAAATGACACTGGAGATTACATGGCAGAATTTTGTAAGACCAACAACTTATTCATCGCAAATACTTTTTTTTCAACAACATAAACAGCAGCTACACACATGGACTCTCCAGATGGATACAAAGAAATCAGGTCGAATACATCTGTGGAAAGAGGTGATGGAGAAGCTCAGTATCTCCAGCCAAAACAAGCCCACAAGCTGATTGTGGAACAATCAACTGCTCATATGCAAGCCCAAGTTGAAGCTGAAGACAATTAAAACAAGTCCACAAGAACCTAAATATGACCTTGATTACATCCTACATCAATTTAGAGACCATCTAAATAATAGATTTGACCCATTGAATAGCAATGACCAAAAACGAGAGGAATTGTGGGATGACATCAAGAACATCGAAGAGAGCAAAAGGTCATTACCAAGACAGGAAAGGAAGAAAAGACCAAAATGGATGTCAAAAGAGCGTGAAATATACTCTTGAATGGAGAATAGCTAAAGCAAATGGAAGAAATGACAAGATAAAAGAGCTGAACAGAAGATTTCAAAGAGCAGCTCAGAAGAAAAAGTCATTTACTATAATGAAATGTACAAAGATTTGGAGTTAGAAAACTAAAAGGTCAGCACTTCTTAAGCTCAAAGAACTGAAGAAAAAATTCAAGCCTCAAGTTGCAGTATTGAAATATTCTATGGAAACCATATGGGGCAATTCTATTATTTCTTATAGAGTCATTGTGAAGTAGAATCAATTTGATGGCAGTGAGTTTGGTTTTCTTTTTCTTTAATTTTTCTTAGAGAAAAGTAGTCATTATTGGTCTCATCCTACCTGTAAATCTAGCTTTTACTATTCAACAACTTCAAGCCTTTATTAGGCTTTGTCAGTATTATCATCACCCTTCCAGCATGCTATTCTTATTAAAATGATTCAAGACTTGTGGCCATGTGTCTGTTTCTCAGTTAAGTGATGTTTTCTCATTTATTTAACCGACATTCTAAAAATCTTTTTAAAGTATATTTCTAATTATACTTTCTCCATGGAATCTTCCTAAGCTCTCTTATTTTTGTAAGGAGCTCTGGTGGTGTAGTGGATAAGGCATTCGGCTGCCAACAGGACAGTGATGCAAACCCTGAGCTGCTCAGTGGAAGGAAAATGGGGCAATCTGCTTCTGTAAAGATTTACAGCCTCAGAAATTCAATGGGGGTCACTATGAGTTGGAATTGACTTGATGGCTGTGAGTTTGGTTCTAATATAAATATATACACTTCTGACCTCTCTGTGGAGTCCTTAGATGATGCAAGAGATTAATATGTTGAGCTGCTAACAAAATATTGGAGTTTTGAGTCTATCTATCTAGGGTGCCTCAGAAGAAAGGCTTAGTGATCTACTTCCAAAAAATCGGCCACTGAAAACCATATGGGGCATAGTTCTACTCGGATATACGTAGGGTCACCATAAGTTTAGTCAACTCAATAGCAATTGGAAAAAAAAAAAAAAAAAAAGATCTTACCTTACATCAACATGTTGAGGATTTTCTTTTTGACACTGAGGACAGATATATGTCATTCTGTTATTTTCCCCTAAGCGACACACAATTATTCTGCAGTGGCACTGACCACATTTAGAACGCTTATAAACCTTATAATGTTTAGAGACAGCAGATCCTGATTTATTGCACTTAAAAAACAAACAAACAAACAAAAAATTAGCATGTTATTTACAAAACCAGTGTTGCTAAGGAAGCCAAACAAGTACTATTGAAAGTCATCTTTGAAAATCTGTTAAAAATTTACATGTTTGTACTTACATGCATATAATCTTTCCTTTTAACTGAGAAAAAGGTATTGACAAGAATCAGCACTGTTTGACAAATAAGATTTGTGTGGAATACTTAACTCATAATTTTATAACTTAATAGGATTCAAAATTATTCTTTGTATAGCTTTACTCTCTTTTCTAAATGGAATATAAGGGTTCTACAATTAAAATGTCTTCAATGCTTTAACATTTTTTTTTTTAATTACACGTAATTATGTGGTTATAAAAAAAAGACTATGTTAGCTTTCAATCTAATTATTTTTATACATCTTAAGTTGATCACTCAGTTCAATAGTCAAAACATTTATTTCTAGGGGCAAAATTTAAAAAGATCATCTTTGTTGACCTAACAGAGGACAGTATTTCTTTTTTGATCTTACAGATTCAGTAAAAAAGAAAATAAAAATTCAAACGCCATTCTAGCAAAGAATACGTTCCACTTTGATATAAGCTCTATTTCAGAAAACATTTTGATATTTTCTTTCAAACTTTTACTCTACTTACATATATTTAAAAGCTCTTATAAAAGAATATTTTGGGTTTATATGAGCAATGTGAAAATCTAAATGCCTAGAAATGTGGCTCACCATGTTACACAAATAACTTATATTAATTTAAGCAAAGTATGGAAATGTCTAACTTAATCTGGGCAGGAAATGGGCAGTTTTGTCTAATCATCTTTCCCTAGAAGAGCATAATCAGCATATAAATTGAAGAAAAAAAAAAAAAAAAACAGCTACAATTCCTTAGGCAGCTCAATAAAGCAAGAGGT
>NW_006921865.1:3536162-3540586 GCF_000298275.1 Orycteropus afer afer | reverse complement strand
AATATAGTTGGTCTCCAACTTAGTAGAAAATATTTCATATAATCATTGTTGGACAAGTTTAGACTGACCTATGATTTAACTAATTTAAAAGTGTTAATTATGCCCATGAAACATCACACTCCTTCACTGTATCTTTATATTCTTACCACTAGATGGCTATATACAGCTTTGACATTTTTGGTGCCATAAAAAGAGAAACCATTTATATTTTACGTAGTTTTAAAACTTTGTTCTTACCCTGTAAAAGAGAATGCTGAAATCACGTATCATTTTCACAAGGTGAAAGATCTGTTCATCAGTTAACTGACAAACCTTAAAATGGAAAAATGAGGATAATTTCATAATTTGTTCATTACCAAAAACATATAAAAAAATACTAGTTGCCGATTCTGTAAGATTCTGTAAACAGATTTAAAATATATATCTTCTAGAACTCTATTTCTCATATTTCTATTTAATGTAATTAACAATTATTATAGTGGTGGTACTGCAGATAAAAACTACCATTCTTGTTTATAAATTTTAATTAATTCAACTATTTATTGAATATCCATTCTGTATAAGGCACCTTCAAATTTATAGCACTTTCTATCAGTCACCCTGAAAAGTCTTATTTGATTTGAAAAATAAGAAGAAAAGAAAAAAAAAAAAAAAAAGGAAGAAAGGGAAGGAGGAAAATAAAAAGTAGAATTAGAGTAGATGACCACCAAGGTCACTATCAAGCTTTTAAAAGATAAAAAATTTATATACATGCATTAATGTCAAAGTACTTGCTAACATGGAAAAACTCAGAAAAAGGCATTAATCAATTTTTTTTTTTGAGACAAAATGTGGCATAAATCTCAGTGTTATGGAAGAATTAATTATCATTTGGTGCATGTGCTTTCAACAGTAATTCCATGAAACTACTTCTGATGCCTTACCCTTGTATATAATATATAATCATCTAATCAATATAATCAATCAAAAAGCATTGTATAGGTAGATATTGTTCAATTGTTTATTATGGTATATTCAAATTAACTCTAATACTTACCATATGGACTTCTAAAACTCATTTATTTCTTATCATATCTCATAGGAGCTCTGGTGGAGCAGTACCTAAGGCATTCGACTGATAACCAAAAAGCTACCAGTTCACACCTACCAGCCACTCCTCAGAAGGAAGGTTGGGCAATCTACTTCCATAGTGATACTGCCTCGGAAACCCAAGGAGGGTCGCTATGAGTTGGGTCCAACTCGACGGCACATAACAACAACATGGTAAATTAAGTCACACCTTAAAATAACTGTACTATTTCAATAATTATGTATGTGCTTCCAAGGGACTGATAGCTAAGCTTCAGAAATTTCAGTAATATTTATACTTCCAGACATTATGGGTAAATAATCTTTCACTAGATGAAAGTCTGGATAGATGGCACAGACAAAAAATAATTCTCAATTTATCTTAGATAAAAACAATATTCTGGTATTTTTTAAAAAGCATTTTCCCAAAGAGGTCCGAGTGATTTTAAAAGCTCGTTCTTGTTAAAATTTTGTTTCATTTTCCACACATTATAGAAATTTATTTTGTTCAAATGTCAAAAGCAGAACCTAAAGTAGAATTAGCATTAGCTGATTTATCTTAAATTTTGTTGTTGTTGTTGTTGTTAGGTGCCATTGAGTCATCTCCGACTCATAGCACCCAATGCACAGCAGAATGAAATACCGCCTGGTCCCACCCCAGCTCCCTGATCCCTGCTATACTTGAGCCCATCACCGGAGCCACTGAGGGCCTTCCCCTTTCTCGTGAACCCTCCACCTTACCAAGCTTGACATCCTTCTCCAGAGAATGGTCCCTTCTGATAATATGACCAAAGAAGGTGAGACAAAGTCTGGCTATTCTCACTTTGAAGGAGCATTCTGGCTACACTTCCTCCAGCACAGATTTGTTAGTTCTTTTAGCAGTCCATGGTACTTTCAGCATTCTTCGCCAGCACCACAACTCAAAACCATCAATTCTCCTTTGATCTTCCTTATTCATTGCCCAGCTCTCATGTGCATAGGAGGCTATTGAAAATATCATGGCTTGTGGCAGGCATACCTTAGGCCTAAAGGATATTTTTGCTCCTCAGCACTTGAAAGAGGTCGTTTGCAGCTGACTTGCCCAGTGCTATACATCATCTGATGTCCTGACTGATGCTTCCATTGGCATTTATTGTAGAAACAAGCATTGTGAAGTCTTTGACAACTTCAATCTTTTCTCCATTTATCGTGATGCTGCTTATAGGTCCAGTTGTGAGGATTTTTGTTTTATTTATATTGAGATGTAATCCATACTGCAGATTGTTTTCTTCAGTCTTCATCGGTAAGTGCTTCACGTCATCCTCACTTTCAGCACGCAAAGTTGTGTCGTCATTGTATTGCAGGTTGTTAATGATTCTTCCTCCAATCCTGATGCCACATTCTTATTCATATAGTCCAGCTTCTCAGATTATTTGCTCAGCAAATTAATTTAGATTTTATGGACACTATCAAGAATATGTCTGTTGCTATCCATAACGACTGGGCAACATTTCATTCTGTTATACATGAAGGCACTACGAGTCAAAGCATACTCAGTGGCACCTAATAATGAACAATGTTGTTGTTGTTGCTATTTGCCGTCGAGTCAGCCCCGACTCATAGCGACCCCTCCTTGGGTTTCCGAGGCAGTTATCACTACAGAAGTAGGATTGCCAAACCTTCCTTCCGAGGAGTGGCTGGTGGGTTTGAACCACTAGCCTCCTGGTTAGCAGTCAAGTGCCTTAGGCACTATGCTACCAGAGCTCCTAATGAACAATAATAATAAGGAAATATCGAAACAAAATAAAGTGGATGTCTTTTGGTTCACAGGAAAAAAAAAATTGTTAATAGAAGCTATTCAGATCGAGATAAAAGTGGTAAGGTTAAGTTCTTTCTTGTAATCTAAAAAATATCTGTATACCTCTATCTTGGCTTCCAGACTCTTGATCTTCTGAAAAATCTTTAACCTTATTAATCAGTATTCTCTTATCTATAACTTTAAGCTCCTCCTTCATCAGCTTATTTTCCCTTCATAAAATACAAATAAGTTAAAGTCCCTTCAGTTAAAGACAAGAAAAAAATAAAAGCAAAAATCCATTCCTTGGACTGACTTCACCCTCTAGCTGTGTATTATCTTATCTTCACTATACTCTAAACTATTGTTGTTGTGTTGTTGTGTGCTGTTGAGTCAGACCCAACTCATAGTGACACCTCCTTGGGTTTCTGAGGCAGTATCACTACAGAAGTAGATTGCTCAACCTTCCTTCCCAGGAATGGCTGGTGGGTTTGAACCACCAGCCTTCTGGTTAGCAGTCAAGTGCCTTAGGCACTATGCTACCAGAGTTCCTACTCTAACTATAAGTACTCTCAATTGTGTTTATTTCTTCACCAACCATTATTCCTTATTCCCTGTTACCAGATTTCTGTTCTTTTCATTCCTCTGAAGTGGCATTTAATAATGTCTCTAATAATTATAAGTAGGAATACATGGGGGGAGGCATGTATTTAATGTTGTTGTTAGGTACCATCAAGTCAGCTCAGAGAGATCATAGTGACTCTGTATAGAACAGAATGAAACACTGTCCAGTCCTGTGCCACCCTCACAATCCTTGTTATACCTGAGCCACTGTGTCAATCCATCTCAGTGAGGGTTTTCCCCATTTTTGCTGACCCTCCACTTTACCGAGCATGATATCCTTCTCCAGAGAATGGGCTCTTCTGACAACATGACCAAAATAGGTGAGATGAAGCCTGGCCATTCTTACTTTCAACGAGCATTCTGGCTGTACTTCTTCCATGGCAGATTTGTCCATTCTTCTGGTAGTCCATGATACTTTCACTATCCTTCACCAACACCACAATTCAAAAGCATCAACTCTTCTTAGGTCTTCCTTATTGATTGTCCAGATTTCACATGCATATGAGGCTATTCAAAATACCGTGGCTTGGGTTAGGCATACCTTAGTCTTCAAAGCTTGCTCTTCAGCACTTTAAAGAGGTCTTTTGCAGCAGATTTGCCCAGTGCAATACATCCTCTGATGCCTTGACAACTGCTTCCATTGGTATTGACTGTGCAAATATGAATATGAAATCTTTGACAACTTCAATCTTTTCTCCATTTATCATGATGCTGCTTATTGGTCCAGTTGTGAGGATTTTTTTTTTCTTTATGTTGAGTATAACCCATGCTGCAGACTGTAGTCTTTAGTCTTTGTCATTAAGTACTTCAAGTTACCTTCACTTTCAGCAAGCAAAGTTGTGTCGTCTGCATATCACAGGTTGTTAATGAGTCTTCCTCCAATCCAGATGCCACGCTCTTCTTCACATAGTCCATAGCTTCTTGGATTATGTGCCCAGCATATAGATTGAACAAGTAT
>NW_006921865.1:3532040-3535212 GCF_000298275.1 Orycteropus afer afer | reverse complement strand
TTCCAATATTGCAGCTGGAGCCTTGATATTTTTCTTCAGTTCTTTCAGCTTGAGAAATATTGAGCGTATTCTTCCATTTTGGTTTTCTCACTCCAGGTCTTTGCACATTTCATTATAATAATCGATTTTGTCTTCTCAAGCTGCTCCTTAAAATCATCTATTCAGCTCTTTTATCCTGTCATTTCTTCCATTTGCTTTAACTACCTTCTGTTCAAAAGCAAGTTTCAGAGTCTCTTCTGATATCCACTTTGGTCTTTCTTCCTTTCCTGTCTTTTTAATGACTTTTTCCTTTCTTCATGGATGATATTCTTGATGTCATCACACAATTGATCTGGTTTTTGGTCACTGGTGTTCATTGTGTCAAATCTATTCTTCACATGGTCTCTAAACTCAGGTGGCATATAATCAAGGTCATATTTTGGCTCTCATGGGCTTGTTTTAATTTTCTTCAGCTTCAACTTGAACTTAAACATGAATAATTGATCATTTCCAGTCAGACCTTGGCCTTGTTTTGGCTGAAGATATTGAACTTCTCCATTGCTTCTTCCCAAAGATGAAGTTGATCTGATTTTTATGTATTCCATCTGGCAAAGTCCATATGTATAGCCACCGTTTATGTTGTTGAAAATGGTATTTGCAAAGGATAAGTTGTTGGTCTTGCAAAATTGTATCATGCAGTCTCCAGCATAATTTCTATCACCAAGGCCATATTTTCCAACTAATGATGATTCTTCTTTGTTTCCAACTTTAGCATTTCAATCACCAATAATCATCAATATATCTTGATTGCATGTTTGGTCAATTTCAGACTGCAGAAGTTGGTAAAAATCTTCAATTTCCTCATCTTTGCCTTTGGTGGTTGCTATGTAAATTTGATTAATAGTAGTATTAACTAGTTTTTCTTGTTATTGTTGTTGTTATGTCCCATCAAGTCAGACTTGATTGTAGCAACACCTCCTTGGGTTTCTGAGACAGTATCACTATGGAAATAGATTGCCCCACCTGCCTTCCGAGGAGTGGTTGGTGGATTTGAACCTCCAGCTTTCTGGTTAGCAGTCAAGTGCCTTAGGCACTATGCTTCCAGCATTCCTGGTAATTTTTCTTGTAGGTCTATGGATATTATTCTATCACTGACAGCATTATTCTTGACAGGATAATTCTTAACACATTTTTTTGTGAGGATGAATGCCACTCTATGCCTCTTCAATTTGTCATTTCAAACATAGTAGATCATATGACTATCTGATTCAAAATGACCCAAACCAGTCAATTTTGGCTCACTAATGCCTAGAGTATTGATATTTATGTATTCTATTTCATTTTTTGACAACCTCCAATTTTCCTACATTCATACTTCATACATTCCAGGCTCTGTTTATTAATGGATGTTTGAAGCTGTTTCTTTTCCTTTTGAGTTGTGCCACATCAGCAAATAGAGGTCCTGAAAGCTTTACTCCATCCCCGTCACTAAGGTCAACTCTATATTGAGGAGACAGCTCTTCCCCAGAAGTATTTTGAGTGCCTTCCGACCCGAGGGCTCATCTTCTGGCACTGTATTGGCCAATTTCATAAAGTTTTCCAGTAATATATTAGGTAGTGTTTCACTGTTATTCAAAAGGTTTGCACTGGCTAATTTTTTGAGAAGTGTATGGCCCCCTTCCTCTTCTGAGTCTGTCTTAGTCTGGAAGCTCTACTGAAACCTGTGCATTATTTGAAATACTGGTGGTATAGTCTCCAGCTTCACAGCAAAATGCAATCCACCACAGTACAACAAATTGACAGACTAGTGGCGGGAACCAATATATCATATGTTGTTGTTGTTGTTGTTATTTGCTGTTGAGTTGGACCCAACTCATAGCGACCCCTCCTTGTGTTTCTGAGGTGGTATCACTGCAGAGTAGATTGCCCAACCTTCCTTCTGAGGAGTGGCTGGTGGGTTTGAACCACCAGCCTTCTGGTTAGCAGTCAAGTGCCTTAGGCACTATGCTACCAGAGCTCCTAGTATATCGTATAGGAAAAGAAAATTGTGATCTCAGTTCATTCATACATTCAACAAATATTTCTTTAATGCCTAACATGTGGCAGACATTGTGCTCTGGGATATATGAGTGCACAAAACAGATAATTTATGTTCATAAAGGATTGCGTTCTGGCAGGAGAAAGATTTTCAACAAGAAATATAATAATTGTCATTACGTTATATTTAAAGGTGATAAGTTTTATGAAGAAAATAAAAAGCAAAGCACGTTAGGGAAGATTGAGAGTATGAGTTAGAGGAGGGGATGCATGTTGCAGCTTTAAATGGGATGGTCAGTGTTGGTCTTATTGAGAAATTGACAGGTGCAAAGACTTAGAGGAGACCTGTTCTCCTTGTTTGGGGAGACAGATATAAGTACTCCACATTGTTCCCCTAGCAATATTTAAAAATATATAAATTGCTTTAAAAGTACTTGGAACTTACTTTAACAGATGGGTGAAGACCAGTGTCAAAGAGAGCTTCATTTTTGATGATGTTTCCTACCCCAGGCAACACTTTCTGATCCATTAGCACATCACATAGCATCCGATCTTTCTGCTTTTTAACTTCACTTTCTGCTCTTGAGAAACTAAATTTAGGTGAACACACATCTAATTCTTGCATCATTCTTATTTTCTGTTGGCTTTCCATTGAGTTTCTATAAAAGGAATACAAAACACATTAATCCTAAGTTTGGTTACAACTTCACAAAGTGTCATTTAAAATAAGCCTTAATAAAAATACGAACAATTTCTATTAATTGGGGCATAATTGTTTACAGGCAATGAAGACTAATAAACAGTATTATTTTATGGTGCTATTAAAATGATATTTTATCAATTGTAAACCACTTGTTTATTTATTTTGTAACACTTGTGACATGCCAAACTAAACTAGATATCCAAGTTTTTCTGCTGAAGTACTTTTATTTTATTTTTACCTGAGTTCTACCGATGAATCAAAGAAACAAATCAAATCTTTGGTGAGTTGCACTTCAAAAACAGGAACTACTCCATTTTTATTTCTATACTGAGGTGGATTAATCAAGATGGAGCCTTTCATTCCAAAGTGAATCCTGAAAAGAAATCAAACCCTTTTTTTGAGCAGCTGAAAGTCTATCATGGATCAAATTTTTGTGTCTTTTTTTTTTTTTTT
>NW_006921865.1:3527673-3531693 GCF_000298275.1 Orycteropus afer afer | reverse complement strand
CTGTTCTTCCTTTCTTGTCAGATGAAGTGACTTTTTTTTCAGAGAACAGTCTAGTGTCTCTCAGCTTTTTTTGGATTCAAAGGCTTAGGATGAAATAAGGCTAAATTTAAATTGCCTTTAGTTTATGTTTTTATAAATTCTACAAGGCCATTAGCATTCAAATTCCTTATTTCTAAACACAGTGAATTGGAAACGTTTACCTATTCCAAAATTATATCTATTAGTTTAAGACTATTTTCCCTTCTTCAGCTTTGGGCTAAGGAATAAAATTTTTTGTTTTGTTTTGTTTTGGTAAAACAGTAAGTATCAAAAGAAAAAGAACAACTCAAAATGATACTGTCATTAATTCTTTTACATTTAAATGTATCGGGAAGAAAGGATTTATAAATATTTACAGCTAACTTTAAAGACACAATGCAGTGATGAAAAATTCATAAACTTTCAATTTTTACAGGATTGATCAGCATGTCCACTAAAGAAAAAAAAGTGGTTCTGTGAGACATCCCATGATGAAGATCAAAAATGATTCTCAAGATGAAAAACTGTTCTGCCTTTCAAATCCTTCTCCTCATATAGCTTTGTTGAGTTAATAAATATGGCCCTTTTGGCAGCAAATGTTACTGCTCTGTGCTTCTAATTCCAAAGCACCATGTTATAGTATTGTACAAGGTTAACCAGTCTAACTTTAAAAATGTGGGTTTTAAACTCTATGTGCCCTACTATCAATCAGAAATGCATTTCACATGCCCCATAGTTCTTGACAGGAAAAATATGTGCCTGTAAGTACTCCATAATTTAGCTTACGAGGTTCAACCTCAGAGAAACGTGTACAACTGTCATGCCCAGAAGCCATCATATCTAAAATCTTTTAAGATGCATGGCTCATAAAGCGGATTCTAAATCACTTTCTATAATGAAACCACGTTCATGTCAAAGATCTCAAAGGTTGAGACCTAATTCAAATGCAAGAGCAGCCCCATTAAGAACCTTGAATCAAATAAGTATGCCTTGTTTGTTTTATAAATCTATTCAATTTAGGAAAAATATACATAAAACAGGAATGCTACAAACTTTATTAATAGTAATAACTATTTTTATTGTTATCACTTATATTATTTTTATTAACTACATAAATGTTAAACAGAGCCCTGATAAAGCAACACATTTTGTGTGTTTATTATTAAGTACCTTTTATCTTAAACTAAGAAAAATATGTCAGTATCATGAAAATTTTTTATGCATAGTAAATCCCTGTATTGTTATCAAAACCATAGTGATTTTATTTTTTATAGATCAGGCCATAGACACATATTACACTGATATTCAGAAGGACATTTGCAGGGCAATGGATTTCTCTTTTTGTATGGACTTTCTTACCAAGGTATTGTAACTCCTACAAAATATTGGGTGGGACAGTGCAAATAAGATGCCTGTAGCATACCAAGGGGACTGGTCAGTTTTGCCATCTCACTAGGCTTAAAAAGAGCCCACAAGTTGAGGGGGAACCTCACTACCATTAAGTAAAGCTGGGAGCAGAATACATCCATTGGAATCAGGGTCCTTGCACTGAGAATCTCTTAGATCCAGGAGACAGAGAGCTGTAACACTAGATGCTGAAGTGGCACTATATGGCAGTGGCACAGGACCAGTAGAAGGCTGCAATGAGCTCACTGACCCACAGATGAGAGAGTTGAGTGCCTTTGGGCAGGAGGCTTTCTGGCAGAATGGGGTGCCTCCAGTCATTCTCAGTGGAGCTAAAGAGCTGTAATGCTTGCCTAGAGGAGAGGTCAGTGGTAGAGGCCCAAGTGTTGCTTACTTGTGGGCATGGCTGAGAGGAGTTGAGAGCTCCTGATTGAAAATTGTCGATTGATGAACTGTATCCTCTTGACTACATTGTTTCTGTTACTCCCAAGTTGATCCCGATCCTGAATTGTAACCTGTTACTTCCCTAATACCACCACTCGTCTATCAGTTTGTCATACTGTGGTGGTTTGGATGTTGCTGTGAGGCTGTAGGCTATGCCACTGGTATTTCAAATACCAGCATGGTCACCCATGGTGGACACGTTTCAGTGTAGCTTCCAGACTAAGACAGATTTGGAAGAAGGGCTATCCATTACTCAAAGAATTGCCTAGTGAAAACCTTATGAATAGCAGTGAAACACTGTCTGATACATTACTGGAATACTTTATGAATAGTCCCGAAACACTGTCCTATATAGTGTCAGAAGATGAGCCCCTCAGGTCAGAAGGCACTCACAATAAAACTGGGGAAGAGCTGCCTCCTCAGAGTTGACCTTAATGATGTGGATGAAGTAAGGCTTTCAAGACCTCCATTTGCTGATGTGGCATTACCCAACATGAGAAGAAACAGCTGCAAACATCCATTAATAACTGGAACGTGGATTGTACGAAGTATGAATCTAGGAAAATTGGAAGTTGTTAAAAATGAAATGGAATTCATAAAGATCAATATCCTAGGCATTGGTGAAATAAAATGGACTGGTTTGGGCCATTTTGAATGACACAAGCATATGATATATTATGCTGGGAATGACAAATTGAGGATGGCATTCATCATCACAAAGGAAGTATGAAGATCTATCCTGAAGTACAATGATGTTAGTGATAGGATAAGATCCACACGCCTACAAGGAAGACCAGTTAATACTATTATTATTCAAATTTACACACCAACCACCCAAGTGAAAGATGAGAAAAGTAAAGATTTTTACCAACTTTTGCAGTCTGAAATTGACCAAACATGCAATCCAGATGTGTTGATTATTACTGGTGACTGGAATGCAAAAGTTGGAAACAAAGAATCACTGGCTGTTGGAAAACATGGCCTTGCTGATACAAATGATACTAGAGATAGCATGGCAGAATTTTTCAAGACCAATGACTTATTTATTGCAAATACCTTCTGTCAATAACATAAATGGGAGCTATACACATAGACTTCACCACATGGAACACATGAGAATCAGATTGATAACATCTGTGGAAAGAGGCAATGGAGAAGCTCAATATCTTCAGCCAAAACAAGGCCAGGAGCTGACTGTGGAACAGACTATCAGTTGCTCATATGCAAGTTCAAGTTAAAGCTGGAGACAATAAAAACACATCCACAAGAGCAAAAATGTGACCTAGATTATATCCCTTCTGAATTTAGAGACTATCTAAAGAACAGATTTGATGCATTGTGGGATGACATCAAGAACATCATCCATGAAGAAAGCAAAAGGTCATTAAAAAAACAGGAAAGGAAGAAAAGACCAAAATGGATGTCAGAGAAGACTCTAAAACTTGTTCTTAAATGAAGAGTAGCTAAAGCAAAAGGAAGAAATGACAAGATAAAAGAGCTGAATAGAAGATTTCAAAAAGCAGCTCAGGAAGACAAAGATTATAATGAAATATGCAAAGACATGGAGTTGGAAAACCAAAAGGGGAGAACATGCTAAGCATTTCTCAAACTGAAAGAACTAAAGAAAAAAATTTAAGCCTTGAGTTGCAATATTTAAAGATTCTTAGGACAAAATATTGAATGATGCAGGAAACATCAAAAGGATATGGAAGGAATACAGAGTCACTGTACCAAAGAGAATTGGTCGATGTTCATCCATTTCAAGAGGCAGTATATGATCAAGAACCAATGTTATTGAAGGAAGAATTTGTAGCTGCACTGAAGGAACTGGCAAAAAAAAAAAGCCTCCAAGAATTGGGAATACCCATTGAGATGTTTCAACAAATGGATGCAATGCTGGAACGACTCATTTGCTTGGGCCAAGAAATTTGGAAGACAGCTACCTGGCCAAGTGACTGAAAGAGATCCATATTTGTACCCATTCCAAAGAGGGGATTTCACAGAATGTGAAAATTACTGAATATCATTAATATCACACACAAGTAAAATCTTAGTGAAGATAATTCAAAAACAGTTGCAACAGTATATTGACAGAAAACGTCCAGAAATGCAAGCTGTATTCAGAAGATATTAGATATTATCAGATGAACCTTG
>NW_006921865.1:3507795-3518493 GCF_000298275.1 Orycteropus afer afer | reverse complement strand
GCCATCTTGCCCCGCCTCTAAGCCATGGTGTTTTCAATTGCCTCATATGTATCTGAAAGCTGGACAATAAATAAAGAAGACTGAAGAAGAGTTGATGCTTTTGAGTTGTGGTGCTGGCGAAGAATACTGAAGGTATAATAGACTGCTAAAAGAACTAACAAACCTGTCCTGGAGGAAGTATAGACAGAATGCTCCTTGGAAGCAATAATGGCCAGACTTCACCTCACCTACTTTGGACCATTCACTGGAGAAGAATATCATGCTTGGCAAAGTGGAGGGTCAAGGAAAAAGGGTAAGGCTCTCAATGAGATGTATTGACACAGTGGATGCAACAATGGTCCAGATGTAGCAAGGCTTGTGAGGCTGGCACAGAATTGGGCAAGTGTTTCATTCTATTGTACATAAGGGTAGCTATGAGTTGAAGCTAACTTGATGGCACCGAACGACAACTTCCCTAATAAACACCATAATCGTAAATATGGTCTATGAGTTCTGTGTGGCCATTGCAGTGAATTATTGAACCCCGTAGGGAAGTAGAGAATGTTGTGGGAGGGATGGCTGGTGTCAGAATTGGTAAAATGGGTTAGAGAGTAGAGTTATATGTTTGATTGTTGGACCTTCCTGTCATAGGAATCGGCTTTGGTCTGATCTTGATTCTTATCTCTCCTCCTAAAGTTAGATGGCCTTTGATGCTACCACATTACAACATTTGAAGAGTTAGATTGACTTTTCAAGATTCCTCATTATAATTCACCAAGTTTATCAAAGTTTTATTAGATTTTTACTTCTATCTCCAGATCTTCTGAAGCTCTTGCCATACTTAATCTGTCCACCTGAGTACATTCGCTCTGCATAACATAACTTTGCCTTGGACCTTATTTGGTCCCAGGGTAGGCATTAGGCCCAACCTGGACTAGTCCCTGTTCCTTCTGTATCCCCTGTGCCTTTGCCACAGCTGAATCAGGAATGGATACCTGACTCAAGATGAATCCATCGGTATGTAAGCCAAATCATCAGAGTTTCCTACTCAATGTTTGGATTTTGGACACAGATAGACAAGTTTCTTTTTTTAATATTTGAAGATCCATCAGGGGAACTGTCTGTGGGAATGTCTCCACTGTGCACATCACAGGAGCCAAGACAGGCCTCTCTGCAGAGAGGAAGACAATAGCAAATTCCAGTTATGAGCTGCATTATAGTAAATTACATAATATGGCTTTTCTAGCCATAAGTATTTGTAAACTCCATGGTGGAATTTGCCCTGAGCAACTAAGTAGCTTCTAATTGTTAAAGTTATCTGCTTGGGGTATTTCTGTTGAACCAGCAGGAACCAATCTTATGGGAAGTTTGCTCTCAGGTGTATAGAATTCTGATGTTGGGATTGGTTAGTTTGGCCACTCTGCCAGGCTCAAAAGGAGTCCTCCTAGAGGAAGATGTCTCTCTCTGACTGCTGGCTGAGAAAGACATGCTGCTGAGAAAAAACACACTCCTGAGAGACATGAGGGACACACGTTGCTGAGAGAGATATGTGAGAGACACACACTGCTGAAGAGAGTGACACGAGAGACATACAGTACTGAGAGAGCGAAGTGCTACTGACTGCCGGCTGCTGAGTGGGACAGCTGGCTGCAAGAGACTGAGTGCATTTCTCGACTTGAATTGTAGTCTGCTTCTTCCCTGATAAACCCCATAATCTGCGAGTTGTATGTGGCCACTGCAGTGAATTATCGAACCCAGCAGAGAGGTGGTGGGTGCTGTGGGAGGAACGGTGGTGTCAGGGTTGGTGAAAGGGCTGGAGGGAGGCAGCATGTCTGGCCTCGCAGGAATAGGCCTTGGGCTGCTGATGGTGCTTCTGTCTTCTTGTGGGGTTAGAGGAGATGTGGCCTCCTTCCCCCTTTGGCAGGAGTATAGTTAAGAAATAAAGAGCCCTAGTAACTTGCAGACTTGGGTTCTATTTTTCCTACAAAACCAGAAACCCGAATGCATTATGTTAAGGTTTCAAGATACCCTGTCAGAATGTTCCTTAGATGCAAGAATGGCCAGATTTCATCTCACATAGTTTAGACACATTATCAGGAGGCCCCAATCCCTAGAGAAGGACATCATGCTTGGTAAAGTAGAGGGTCAGTGAAAAAGAGGAAGATTCTCAATGTGATGGATTAACACTGTAGCTCAAACAATGGGCTCAAACAAAGCAATGATCATGAGGATGATGCAGGACTGAGGAATGTTTCACAACGCTGTACATAGGGTTGCTATGAGTTGGAACCAACTGAACAGCACCTAACAAAAACAGCAAATCTTATAATACATAATTCTTGAAATTATTTGAATTGGGTTTCTGTCACTTGTTACCAAAGTTCTAATAGAAAATTATTTCTAAACTAAAAATTAAATTGATATTAAGAAAATTCATCTACCTAAAGTGGCTTCCTAAAACAAATTTTGAAAAAATAAGACTTGATATTATCTTAAACATGAATGACACTTTTCTAGGCTATCACTGTCAGAGTAATCTGAACATCCTTAAGCAAGTATAATTAACAATATTGTCATAGGTTCGTGTTATTGACAACTACACATCACAAATAAGGCAATTGCTTTTGAAAGCTGTCATGAGGCCAAAAGTTTGCTAAGGGTAATAAAGAGTATAAAATAATAGATAAATATAATAATTGTAAAAGTTTGCTGGAGCTCTGGTAGCATAGTGTCTAAAGCATTTGATTGCTAACCAGAAGGCTGGTGGTTCAAACCCACCAGCCACTCCTCAGAAGGAAGATGGGGCAATCTACTTCCCTAGTGATATCACCTCGGAAACCCAAGGAGGGGTTGCTATGAGTCGATGGCACATAACTACAACAACAACATGGAGTTCTGGTGGCGTAGTGCCTAAGGCATTTGACTGCTAACCAAAAGGCTAATGGTTCAAACCCACCAGCCACTCCTTGGAAGGAAGGTTGGGCAGTTTACTTCCGTGGAGATACTGCCTCAGAACCCAAGGAGGGATCGCTGAGTCAGGTCCAACTCGACAGCAGTGGGTTGGATAATTTAACTACTTTAAAATGAATAAAGGGAGTTGTGCTTTCATTTAGTATATGCAGGCTAAAAGTGAGCATAGTTCCCACAGAAAAACTGACATAATTTACAACATCATAACTTTTCTTCAGTCCAGCAAAGACATGAAGTTGCAAGGCAACCCCTGAACTAAATTCCAAAATGTGACCAGCCTTTCCAAAGAAAGACAGAACATATAAATTATTCATGTGGGAAGAAGAGATGACTCCCATATAAATGGATAAGAAGAAAACAAGTAAAAATTTAAAAGAATTCTTAAATACTGCATGTGGGCTGGTGTGAGAGTTTAGATCTCCTAGGAGCCCCAGACATAAGAAGAATACAAACTCATGTGTAAAGCTCTTTTCCACGGGTGTTCACCAAGTGGACACAACAAAGATTTGAGTCATGGCAAGACACCTGAAAACCATTTTTCGTAACACACAGTCATGATCTTGTGTCTGCTTCACAACATTTCTCTTATATGAAGCAAAAATCTTAAGCACCTGAGGGGGAGGGAAAGAAACCTTTCTTCCCCATGGAGCCCAGGCAAACATCCCTTTAGCTGAGGGAGAAGCAGGACAAAGGCCATCTGTTCCTGAAGGAATGTAAGGAAACCTCCTCTGTGTCCAAAGTGTAACCTGCACTGAATAAGCATCAGCAGTCTACCTCTGGAGGAGGGACAGGAAACCATTCTGCCACTAAAATTATACAAAGATAAACTGTTGTTGAGGTACAAACAAAGCCATCTGTCCCGAGGTGTGAAGCAGAGAATAAGCTTTGGCATAGAATCATGCAATGATACAAAGCAGAGATTACTCCTAGTGGGAGAGAGTTAGACAAATTTTCTCTAGCCTAAGACCACCCACAGATACAAGACAGAGCTTGGTTGTCATGGGGAAGAGAGGGGGCAGAAATGCTAGGAAAATTGCAATCCTGAGGGCCTGCCTCAGACTGAAGTAGGGCCTGAAGAATTAAGGTACTTCATTGCCCCTACCATAAGCCTCTAAGTGAGTAACAAGCAATGGTGCACTATCACTGGGGGAGGGATAAAAGCATGGAGTGACTCTCTCCACACAAATGGTACAAGTATACAGGGTCTAAGGAGCTCCTGACTGCTAACCAGAAGGCTGGCGGTTCAAACCCAACAGCCACTCCTCGGAAGGAAGGTTGGGCAATCTACTTCCATAGTGATACAGCCTTGGAAACCCAACGAGGGGTTGCTATGAGTCAGGTCCAACTCCACGGCACATAACACAACAACAACAACATGGAGCTCTGGTGGCACTAGTGGTTAAGTGCTGAGCTGCTAGCCAAGAGTTGACGGTTCAAACCCA
The DNA here is from genome assembly GCF_000298275.1 of Orycteropus afer afer. NCBI lineage: Eukaryota > Metazoa > Chordata > Mammalia > Tubulidentata > Orycteropodidae > Orycteropus > Orycteropus afer. Next base: position 3,514,102 of record NW_006921865.1, on the reverse strand, counting down.
CTAGTTGCTCCCTGTGAGAAGGATATGGCAGTATGCTCCCATAAAGATTACAACCTTGGAAACTCTATAGGGACTGTGCCCCTCTACACCAGCCACACCAGGGTGCAAAGTAAATATAAGGTAGCAACAGCACCTGCAGAAAGTTGAAGTCACTGATGTGTTGAAAGTAATTATAACACAGCAAACTAAGCTCGACCAATTATTAGAATGACTCAATCCCCAAACTACTAACCTGATATAAGAGGCATTACCATTTCTAGGTTTAACTATTATTTAACTCAGTCTATATATTGCTTCTACATGTGATGTCTAGAATTCATTAAAAAATTATAAAACACAAAAAGTAAATAAAAACCAACTGCCAAGAGGTAAAGCAGTCAACAGAGTCAGATCCTAACATGTAATTTAAAATTAAAAAGTTCAAATCAATATATTTATTAGTAATATAATATACACTAATTATAGATATAGCAGAAGAAACTACATAGACCAAAAGGCTGACGTCTGAACAAAACGAGGATATTGCATGGTTTAAAATCAGGAAGGGTATGTGTCAGAGTTGTATTCTTTCACCATATTTATTCAATCTATGCTGAACAAATAATCCAAGAAACTGGACTATGTGAAGAAGAATACAGTACCAAGATCAGAGAAAGACTTACTAACAACCTGGAATATACAGATGAAATAACCTTGCTTGCTGAAAGTGAAGATGACTTGATGATCAAAGACTAGTGTTCAGTATGGATTACACCTCAAAATCAAGAAAACAAAAGTCCTCACAACCGGACCAATAAGCAGCATCATGATAAATGTAGAAAAGATTGAAGGTTACAGAAAATTCATTTTACTTAGATCCATAATCAACTTCATGGAAGCAGTAGTCAAGGAATCAGACATTTTATTGCACTGGGGAAATCGGTTGCAAAAGACCTCTTTTATTTATTAAGAAGGAAAGATATCACTTTGAACACTAAGGTGCTCCTAACCCAAACCATGGTATTTTCAATTGCTTCATATGCATATGAAAGCAAGACAATGAACAAGAAAGAATGAAGAAAAGTTGGTGCCTTTGAATTGTGGTGTTGCTGAAGAATACTGAAAATACCATGGACTGCCAGAAGAGTAACGAAAAAAAACCTGTCCTAGAAGTGCAGCTGGAATGCTCCTTGGAAGCAAGAATGACCACCTAACAGCAATAACATTATACAGATCAAGAGAATGACTATTTCCTCTCACCACTTGTGTTCCGTATCATCCTGAAGTTTTTAGTCAGTGCAAAAAAACACAAAAGAAACACAAGGTTTATTGGGTTCATGGAACAAAAGACAATACTGATAACATGTCAATTATCATTCAATTGATCTATGTTGTTGTTGTTAGGTGCTGAGGTGCAGTGAATTACTTGCTATGGCTTTTCTAGCTACAGTCTTTGTAACTCCCACTGGATTACTAGGTGTGGCCAGGCAAATAAGGTGTGTAGAAATATGATGTTGGGATTAGTTAGTTTTGTCACTGTGCCAGGCTTAAAACGAGCCCTCCTAGAGGCAGAGAGTGGATTATACTGCCATCCAGAGAAAGGAGCTGGAGGTAAAGTGGAGCATGTCCTTGGACCCAAGATTCTTGCACTAGACCTGCTTGGCTGAGAGATGCCCTGGCAGAGACACACCCTGGCAGAGAGATGGTGGCAGTGGAACCGAGAGGCATGAAACAGAGTGGCAAGTTTACCTGTCTCACAGAGGCAGAGGCCAGGCCAAGAGGCCAAGGACCAGAGAAGTGTATCAAAGGGAACAACAAAGGAGCAACTTACCTGATCTAAGAACTCTATCATGAGTGCATTCCTGAATCTGAATTGGAGCCTGTTACTTCTTGTTGTTATTGTTGCTGTTGTTATTTGCCATCAAGTCGACCCCGACTCATAGCGACCCCTCCTTGGGTTTCCGAGGCAGTATCACTATGGAAGTAGGAATGCCCAACCTTCCTTCCGAGGAGTGGCTGGTGGGTTTGAACCACCAGCCTTCTGGTTAGCAGTGTTACTTCCCTAATAAACTCCATAATCATGAGTATTGTCTGTGAGTTTTGTGTGGTCATTGCAAGAATTATTGAACCCAGCAGAGAAGTAGTGAGTACCGTGGGAGGTGTAAAGCTAGTAAAAATGATGGAAGGTGGTGGCATGTCTGGCCTATAGGAATAAGCCTCCGGCTGCTGATGGTGCTTCTGTCTTCCTCTTGTGAAGTTAGAGGAGGTTAGAAGATGCCACCTCCAAGTAATTTTTGCAGGTGCCATTGAGTTGGCTCAACTCATAGTGACCCTATGTACAACTGCCCAGTCCTGTGCCAGCCTCACAGTACTTGCTATACCTGAGCCCACTGTTGCAGCCACTGTATCAATCCATCTCATTGAGGGCCTTCCTCTTATTTGCTAACCCTCCACTTTACCAAGCATGATATCCTTTTCCAAGGGATGGTCCCTTCTACCATGGGGCCCAAAGTAGGTGAAATGAACTCTGGCCATTCACACCTCCAAGGAGCTTTCTGGCTGCACTTCTTCCAGGAAAGATTTGTTCATTCTTCTAGAAGTTCATGGTACTTTTAGTATTCTTCACCAACACCATGATTCAAAAGGATCAACTCTTCTTCAGTCTTCCTTATTCATTGTCCACCTTTCATGTGCATATGAAGCAACTGAAAACATCATGGCTTGGGTTAGGAACACATTAGTCTTCAAAGAGACATCTTTGTTCTTCAGCATTTTAAAGAGGTCTTTTGCAGCAAATGTGCCCAGTGCAATATGTCGTCTGATATCTTGACTGCTGCATCCATTAGTGTTGATTGTGGAACCAAGTAATATGAAATCTTTGACAACTTCAATCTTTTCTCCGTTTATCGTGATGCTGCTTATTGGTCCATGTATGAGGGTTTTCATTTTCTTTATTTTGAGGTATAATCCATATTGCAGACTGTAGTCTTTGATCATCAATAAGTGCTTCAAGTCATCTTCACTTTCAGCAAGCAAAGTTGTGTCATCCGCATAACACAGCTTGTTAATGAGTCCTCCTCCAATCTGGATGACATGTTCTTCATGTAGTCCAGCTTCTTGGATTATCTGTTCACCACACTGATTGAATAAGTATGTGAAAGGATACAATCCTGACACACTCCCTTCCTGATTTTAAACAATGCAATATCCCCTTGTTCTCTTCAAATGACATCCTCCTGGTCTATGTACAGGTTCCTCATGAGCAAAATTAAGTGCTCTGGAATTCTTATTCTTCTCAGTGTTATCCATAATTTGTTATGATACACACAGTCAAATGCTTTTGCTTAGTCAATAAAACACAAGTAACATCTTTCTGGTATTCTTTGCTTCCAGCCAAGATCCATTGGACATCAGCAATGATATCACTCATTCCACGGCCTCTTCTGAATCCAGCTTGCATTTCTGGAAGTTCTCTGTCAATATATTGCTGCAACTGTTTTTGAATTATCTTCAGCCAGATTTTACTTGAGTGTGACATTAATGATAATGTCTGATAATTTCTGCATTTTGTAGGATTATCTCTCTTTGGAATGGGTACAAATATGGATCTCTTCCAGTCAGTTTGCCAGGTAGCTGTCTTCTAAATGTCTTGCTTAGACAAGTAAGTGCCTCCAGTGCAGCATCATTTGTTGAAACATCTCAATGGGTATTATGTCAATTTCTGGAGCCTTTATTTTTCATCAATTCCTTCATTGCCATTTCAACTTCTTCCTGCAATACCATCAGTTCTTGATCATATGCCACCTCCTGATATGGATGGACATTGACCAATTGTTTTTGGTGCAGTGACTCTTTGTATTCCTTTCATCTTCTTTTGATGCTTCCTGCATCATTCAATATATTATCATTTCAATATTGTAAGTTGAGGCTTGACTTTTTTCTTCAGTTCTTTGAGCTTGAGAAATGCTAAGTGCATTCTTCCCTTCTGGTTTTCTAATTCCAGGTCTTTGTACACTTAATTATAATAATTGACTTTGTCTTCTCAAGCTGCTCTTTGAAATCTTCTATTCAGTTATTTTTATCTGGTCATATTTTCCATTGTTTTAGCCACTACCCGTTCAAGAGCAAGTTTCACAGTCTCTTCTGACATCCATTTTGGTCTTTTTCTCCTTTTCTGTCTTTATAATGACCTTTTGCATTCTTCATGTGTGATGTTCCTGATGTCATCCCACAATTTGTCTGGTTTTCAGTCATTGGTTTTCAATGCATCAAATCTATTCTTTAGATGTTCTCTAAATTCAGATGGGATATAATCAAGGTCATATTTTGGTTCTTGTGGATTTGTTTCAATTGTCTTCAGCTTTAATATGAACTTGCATATGAGCAATTGATGGTCTGTTCCACAGTCAGCTGCTGGCCTTGTTTTGACTGAGGATATTGAGCTTCTCCATTGACTCTTTTCACAGATGGAGTGGATTTGATTCCTTTGTATTCCATTTGACAAGGTCCATGTGTATAACCACCATTTATGTTGTTGTAAAAAGGTACTGGCAATGAGTAAATCATTGGTCTTGCAAAATTCTATCACGTGATCTCCAGTGTCGTTTCTATCACCAAAGCCATATTTTCCAACTACTCGTGATTCTTCTTTATTTCTGACTTTTGCATTCCAATTACCAGTAATAATCAACACATCTTGATTGCATATTTGGTCAATCTCAGACTGCAGAAGTTGGTAAAAATCTTTAATTTCCTCATCTATGGCTCTGGTGGTTGGTGCATTAATCTGAATAACAGTAGCATCAACTGGTCTTTCTTGTAGGCATATGGATATTATAGTATCACGGACAGCACTGTACTTCAGGATAGATCTTGAAACACTCTTTCTGACAATGAAATCCACACCATTCCTCTTCAATTTGTCATTCCCAGAATAGTAGATCATATGGTTGTCTTCTGAGTCTGTCCTAGTCTGGAAGCTCCACTGAAACCTGTGCACCATGGGTGACCCTGCTGTTGTTTGAAACACTGGTGGCACAGCCTCCAGCCTCACAGCAATACACAAGCCAGAAAAGGACAGCAAACTGACAAAGGAGTGGTCACAATTGATCTTTAAATGAGATTAATTTGACTCTAGAAGGAATTTTGTAGGAATCAATGAGCTGCTTCTAAAATTAATTTGGAAAGGAAAAAAAAGAGGCAGGAGAAAGAGAACAAGAATAGTTAAAATAATCGAAAAAGCCACATTACTTGGTTTTAACTTACTTTAAAGCTGCTTTAAGTGAAACAGGGTGATACTGGTGAAAAGATTATCAAAGAGATCAATTGAATACAGAAAGTTCAGAAATAGATCCACAAATACATGATCAACTGATTTTCAACAAAATTAACAAAAAATTCAATAGAGAAAGGAAAATCTCTTCAACAAATGCTCCTGGACCTCGATTTGCAAAGATATGAACGTTAACATTTATTTCTCACCATACAGGAAAATTATCTCAAAATGGACAGTCTTAAACACAAGGGTATAGGGACATGCTGGAATATTCCCCGTTGTCTCAGTAAACAGCAAGGGGAAGCACCCATTTGAAAGCACTGGGTGCATTGAAGGATCTGGAACTCAGATTGAACTCTTGAAATCCTGGACTTGCAAATGAGACAGGAAGTCGGATCTGCAAACAGAAAGGCTGATAAAGAGAAACATGTGCACACACTGTTCTCAGAAGAGAACAATCTGAAAAAGGAAAAACACAGATCCTTCTTATCTCTGGCATGGGAAAAAGATAGATTAAAGAGTACAATTTAGACCAGAACTCAAAGAATTGGCTTTCATCCCTTTTCAGAAGGTATAAAAATAAAGTTGCAGCTCACATTGGGGCTGCAGTCTTGTATCATCTATGTGTGTGTTTGTCTCTTTGTGTTTTATTTCACTTACCCAGTCTGCAACACAAGAGTTAAAACAGTCAAATTTCCAAAAGAAAATGGAAAAGAAATTTGATGACCTTGCATCTGAAAAGGTTTCTTTCTTAGACTGGCCTCAAAAAGTATGAAAAAAAAAAACCAGGTAATCAAAAAATTGTTGTTGTTGTTGCTATGTGCCATTGAGCCGAACCCAACTCATAGCAACCCCTCCTTGAGTTTCCGAGGCAGTATCATTACGGAAGTAGATTGCCCCATCTTACTTCCGAGGAGTGGCAGGTGGGTTTGAACCTACTATACAGCCACAGTAGTCAAAACTGCCTGGTATCGGTTTAATGACAGATACATAGACCAATGGAATAGAATTGAGAACCCAGAAATAGATCCATCGACTTATGCTCAGCTAATC
>NW_006921865.1:3495255-3499970 GCF_000298275.1 Orycteropus afer afer | reverse complement strand
AGACCATAGTCACAGGGGACATCAAGCTCAATTGGCATAACATACTACACAAAACATTGTTCTACCTACTTTGGCAAGTAGCGAATGGGATCTTAAAAGCTTGCAAGCTGCCATTCAGAAGCAACGATGGGTCTCTCCTCGTCCAGAGCAAAGAAGAATGAAGAAAACCAAAGATTCATTGAAACAGTTAGTCCAAGTGACTGGTACACCATGTGATCTACAGCCTATACGACTATGAGACCAGAAGAACTAGATGGTTCCCAGCTACTACTGTCAACCACTTGGAAGGGGATCTATGTAAGAGATCCTGGATAGAGAGGGAGAACAATGTAAAACAAACATCAAAATCATTTGGAGAAAGAAAAAATAATGGGGGACCAGGTTTGCTGGTCCAATAGAGCCTAGTGGAACCACTGAGACTATGGCTCCTAGCTGCCCTTCAGGTCTGGAATTGAACCCATACCTGTGGCTTCCAGCCAAACAAAAGACAGGCATATGAGTTGAACATTTACCTGAGGTAGATACATTCCTTGAAGAGAACAATCATGGGAGAAAGAAGGGCTGCTTATGCACAGGGAGACAGCTCAGGGGGCAGGAGTGCAGGGAGGGATAGACATAGGGAAGAGGTAACTATCGGGAGGAAGTATGAGGGGAGCTGTTGCATTGTGGTAAATTGTGGTCACTGTCATGAGACAAAGTGTATGTGAACTGCTGTATGGAAAGTGAATTTGCTCTGTAAATTTTCACCAAAATCACAATAAAAAAAAAAAATAAAATACTTAAAAACAAAAACAAAAAAGTATGGAAAAAAAAAGTGTGAAAATTGGTATTCATCAAAATTAAAAGGTTTTGCTCTTCAAAATCCATGCTATAGCAAATTAACAGATAAGCTAAAGACTGGGAGAAAACAATAGCTGAACACATAGCTGATAAAAGGCTTACTTCCAAAGCATATGAAGAATATTTACAAATCAATAATATGCAAGTAATCCAATAAATATACAAATGACAAATAAGCACATGGTTTCTTTGGTCATCGTTGGTGTTAGCTGCTGATTCTGACTCATGGTGACCCTATATGTGCAGGTAGAACTGCAATTTCAAGGCTGTGATCTTTCAGAAGCAGACTGCCAGCCCTTATTTTCAAGGTACACCTGGGAGGCTTTGAACATCCAACCTTTTGGTTAGTAAGCTACTGCTTAACCATTTGTACCACCCAAGTACTCTTTTGTTCATTAGTTAAATGAAAATTAAAACCACAGTGAAACATACCACTTAACTATTAAAATAGTTCAAATTAAAAAGACTTACTATACCAAGCGCTGATAAAGATGTGAAATGGAATTCTCACATACAGTGAACCTGGGAGAGAGAGAACTTCATGGGCCTGCCTTGTTTTTCCAGGTGTCACAACTTTTTCACCTTTGACAGGGTGCAGTCTTACCACTTTTCTTTCACTCATTTTAGTGGAAAATGTGAATTTTTCTTCTCTTACGGGTTTTTACCTAATACAGGTTCCAACTTTTGCAGGTTGTACTGTACTTCGGGTGGGAATGAAAAGTGGTACAGCCACTTTGGAAAACAATGGCAGTTCCTCTTAAAGTCAACCATACAATTACCAGATAAAGTAGAAATTGTATTCCAAAGTCTTTACTCAATATAAGTAAAAATATATGTCAATACATATATGGCACATGTATGTGAATAAGCATAGCAACTTTGTTCAAAGCAACTATAAACCTGAAACAATTCAAATACCCATCATCTGATGAATGGATCTGCAAATTGTGGTCATTCATACACATAGAAGATTATCTAGTAATATAATAGAATGCACTACTGATATATTGAACACTATAAATGAATCTCAAAAGCATTACTCAAAGTAAAAAAAAGGGGCAGATAAAAAAGGCCCCAAACTGTATAATTCCATTTATATGAAATTCTAGAAACAGCAAAACTATTGTGACAGATTTCATACAGTGGTTGCCAGCTACAGGGTATAAGAGAAAAGGATTGACTACAAAGGGACAGAATGGATTTTTTTTAAATATATCAATTAACACCCATGGAAACAGCAGTTAAAAAATCAGAAGTCATATTGCATTGGGTAAATCCGCTGCAAAAGACCTCTTTAAAATGTTGAAGAACAAAAGATGTCACTTTGAAGACTAAGGTACGCCTAACCCAATCCTTGGTATCTTTATTCGTCTCATATGCATGTGAAAGCTGGACAATGAATAAGGAAGACTGAAGAAGAATTGATGGTTTTGAATTGTGGTGTTGGCAAAGAATAATGAAAATACCCTGGACTGCCAGAAGAATGAATAAATCTTGAAGAAGTGCAGCCAGAATGCTCCTTGGAAATTAGTATGGCCAGACTTAGTCTCACCAACTTCAGCTATGTTGTCAGAAGGGACCATTCTCTGGACAAGGATATATGCTTGGTAAAATGGAGGGTCAGTGAAAAAGGGGAACAAGATGGATTGAAACAGTGGCTACAAGATGGGCTTGTACAAGATGGGCAAAAGTACAGCAAGGATTGTGAGGATGGTGCACAACTGGGCAGTTTCATCCTGTTGTACATAGGGTTGCTATGAGTTTAACTGACTCCATGGTACCTGACAACAACATTCTATATTTTAATTGTGGTGGTGGTTAATCAAAGTTCAGTGAACTACACTCTTACAAAAGATGTGTCATCCAATAAGTAAGTTATTATATGTGGAGTCCCTGGGTGGTGCAAATAGTTAAGTATTCAACCACTAGCTGAAAGGTTGGTGGTTCAAACCCACTCAGAGGTGCCTTGGAAGACAGGCCTGGCAATTTGCTTCTGAAATATCAGAGCCTTGAAAACCCTATAAAGCCCCTGTGGCTCAATATTCAGCCAAACAATAGATACCTATAAGGTGAACAATAACACCTAAGAACACACTCCCAAGAACAACCAACCATATGTGATCAAAAGGGCAGCAAGTGCCCCAGGATAAAGCTCAAAAGGCAGAAAGTGATAGTAAGACTAATGGAAATGGTAAACACAGGAAAGAAGTGGAAAGAGTGCTGTTACATTGCAGGTTTGCAATTAATGTCATGAAGCAAAATGTGTATGACTTGTTGAACAGAAAACCAATTTGCTCTGCAAACTTTTACCCAAATCACAATAAAAAGTTAAAGGAACAAACAAACAAACAAAACCTTATGAAACAGTTCTACTCTGCACACATTATGTCATTGTAGATTCTAACTGACTGGACAGTAAGTTATACCTAATCAACAAGACTTAAGAACAACTTAATTGTGGTGTAAGTCCTGTTACATAGTGGACACTGCAATCAATGGCATGAAACAAAAAACAAAATATGTATGAATTACTGAATAGAAAGCTGATTAGCTCAGTAAATTTTCTTTTTAAATCATAATAAAAAGTGGGAAAAAAAAAAAAGAGTTAATAATCAAACTCACCAAAAAAAAAAAGAAATACAGCCAGAATTCTCCTTAGAAGCAATGATGGAGAGATTTCATCTTATTTACTGTGGACATGTTATCAGGAGGGAACAGTCCCTGGAGAAGGACATCACACTTGATAAAGTAGAGGGTCAGTGAAAAAGAAGACGACTCTCAACAAGATGGATTGACATATTAGATGTAACAATGGGCTTAAACATAGCAACAATCATGAGGATGGCTCAGCATTTTGTTCCCTTGTACATGTGATTGCTATGAGTCAGATCCGACTTGACAGTATCTAACAAGAAAAATGTGGGGAATGGGAAGGTGAATTTGGAGATAAAAAAAAAAAAGTCTAGATAAAATTATTCAATGGCAAGAAGTTCTGAGAAAACGTTCTAGGTTAAGTCAGAATAAAATTCCCCACATTCCACAGAATTATAATGCTGCACATGCATTTCATGTTTACCAAACACAAAAGGGCATGCAAACAGCATCTTCTGACTGCCAGTCTCATGAGGTGGGGACAGAATCACCATCAGCAGGACAGGGCTTATCCTATGAGGCCAGACATACCACCACCCTCAAGCCTTTTCACCAATTCTGACACCAACTGTCCCTCCCATGGCATGCTCTAATTCTCTGCTGGGTTCTTTAATGAAATGCAATGGGCACACAGAATTCACAGAAAATACTCATGATGATGGGCTTTATTAGGGAAGTAATAGGTTATAATTCACATTCAGGAACACTCAATACAAGGCTTCCATTAACAAGCTTCCCCTTGTTGTTGTTGTTATATGCCCTTGAATTGGACCCAACTCATAGTGACCCTTCCTTGGGTTTCCGAGGCAGTATCACTATGAAAGTAGATTGAAACTTCCTTTTGAGGAGTGGCTGATGAGCTTCCCCTTAGTCATGCCCAAAGGCACACTTGTCTTTGGCCCTAGGCCTCTAGTCCTGGCCTCTCCTTGGGCAAGTGTTACAAAGCTCTTTTAGCTCCTCCGATGGGGCACCTAGATACACCCCACTTTTCCTGCAAGGTTCCTACTTAAAGCCACTCAGCTTTCTTGCTCCATGGGCTGGCAAGCCCGTCACTCTGTCTTGTGCCTCTTGGTTCTGCTGCTGCCATCTCTCTGGCACTCTCTCCTGGTCTCTGTGCTAAGGAGGTCCAGTGCAGGGATCTCAGGTCCAAGGAGGTGCTCCACTCCACCTCAGTTCTTCACTTTTGATGGCAGTGAGATCCCCCCTCTGTCTCTCCAAAAAAA
>NW_006921865.1:3486393-3494615 GCF_000298275.1 Orycteropus afer afer | reverse complement strand
GTCTTGGTTAGCAGGCAAGTGTCTTATCACTATGGAAGTAGATAGTCCAACTTTCCTTCCAGACTAGATATGTAGATATATGCAAACACAAGACTGGCAACCTATGCCTCCAAAATTAACTGATACTATATTTGGTAATGAGATTGTGAATGCATTATTTTATTCTTATGTGTTCATTCTCAATTTTCTCTAGTGAGCATTTGATACATTTACATCAAAAAAAAAAAGAAAATGATTTTTTTTTTTAGATGAAAAGCTTCTGTTCAGAAGTAGTAGAGATATTAAAAGCTGTGCTCCTAAGTAAACATATATAAAATAATTCTTAGTATACTAGGGTACTATGAGCACTTTAATAAATCCTTTAATAATTAAAATTATCACTCTAATTTGCATCGTTCTGGAGTTGAGGTTTTTAACTGGCAGCTTCACTTAAAAAGGGTAACACCTGTATTCTACTTTCCTAATCAAATGAATTCCAGGAAGATTCATGGCCTGCCCCATGAGATACACATGCTTCTTGTTGTTGTTATGTGCCATCGAGTCAGACCCAACACATAGCGACCCCTCCTTGGGTTTCCGAAGCAGTATCACTAGGGAAGTAGATTGCCCCATCTTCCTTCCGAGGAGTGGCTGGTGGGTTTGAACCGCCAGCCTTCTGGTTAGCAGTCGAGTGCCTCAGGCACTATGCTACCAGAACTCCCGATACACACGTAGTATGACTAAAATCCTGTGGGCAGTTTTCATTGTGGAAAGCTGGGTATTAAGGGGAAAACTGTAAGCTATCATTAAGCAAGTTTCCTGCTATTTGTTCTCTGAAAGGTAGACCAGCATGGTGGATAGAAAAAAGGTAAAAAATGAACACTCTACATTTCTATCTCATGCTCACAAACCTGCAGCTTCATACTAGATCACAGTACTGTGACAGAGTCATCCATTCTAAGAAGCACAGGTTGGGAGTACATTTTTTAAACTCATGTTAAATTGTGAGAGAGGATACAGTTGATTTTAGATTGCTTAGTTCAGATTCAAACAGCTGATTTGCCACTGACCTTGAACTGCTACATCCAAGAGTCATTAAGGCTACCGAAATTGAAAGGAAGCAAGCCACTGCATTTTCTCCCACCCATTTACCAAGATACCTACACTCTAGGGATTGTACTAGTTCACTTAGTTTGAAGAAACGATTGCCCTTGTTTAGAACTTCATGGAACACTTACTGACCGTCCAGCACTGAGAAATGATTCCTCCTTATCAGTCTGCTGGATAGTACTTGATAAACACTTCCCTCTCATCCTACAGAAATAAATCTGCTCCTAACACCAGAAAATCAATAACATATCAATGTTTTCAGCTATCTTGCATGGATTCCATTGTGTACTACTCTGTTTATAGCTAAGAGTTTTCAATCACATCAATTTACTACAGCAATAATGTAACCTGCAATACATCATTACTGCATGAACCAGTAGGCACATGCTGATGTTATCAATTCCAGAGGAAGAAAAACCATGAAGTGACAATGTTGTCCAAGGACAGCAGCTGCTGACAATGAGAGAACACCTCAAAGGAAAAGCAATTACATAAACCCTGAAGTATTCTAAATATGTGTATATGAAATGCAATAGACAACAATCCCGTAGTCACATTAGCTCCTAGAGGCTATTTACCTTCCGTTAGAAGAATTAGGTCCAGTAATAGGACTTCACTTGTAAATGGGTGGTAAGTGTTCAGTATCTTACAGAAACATAAAAAACAGATTCAAAGAAGCAATATCAATCTTTATAGCTTATCATAACTTAGGCTAAACTCAGAAAAAAACAGACTAAGGTTTGATAGACATATTCACTCAGAGACCTTTTTCGTTTTCTGGCAAAAAATAAATAGGTGAATATGCTCTGGAAAGTACATAAATTTCAACATCTTTGTTGCCTTTCTTTGCCCAACATATTATCCATGAATTTCCATAAAAGCTGAAAAAAAATGGAGAACATGCTTTTCTAGGGAAAGTTTTTGAGTTCTATAAATAAGTTTCAAATTCTGTTCAGGTTTCAGAGGGAAAAAAGAAGACAGAAAAAAAAAAAATCTAGTGATACATTTAAACCAAAGTAGGAGCTGTCAGAAAGATAAAGAAACTGATGTCACTGAATGCAATAAACATTTGGTGGAAACAAGAGAAAAGAATAGCAGTGCAGGGAGTTTGGGGAATAGCAAAACAGAGATCTGTTGCTCTAATACATCTTGGGAAGCCCCAAAAGCCTATCATTCTTTAAAAAAGAAATAAATTTACTAGTCCTCCAAGTAACGATGACATCACAATTTATTCTTCTTCTGCTTATTGCTTTCTATGATAGAATCCAACCTCTTATTAGAGCTCTCTTAAAAACAGAGCACTTTCCACATGATTAAATGTGACACTCAACAGACTGCAAGAAAAGCCTTCAACACATCCTTAAACACAGAGAGATAAGATGTATTGTACAGGTTTATCTTACCTTAAAGCTTTTGGCCCAAAGTACATAAAGAGCTCCTTTCCCAAAGTTTCCACACCACTATAAGCATATCCATGAACCAGTGTCAAGAAATTCTGTCTGGAATCTTTATTATTCAGTGCAGCAGCCTAGGAAAAAATATATACACATATGTAAACACACACACAAACTCTAAACAAGTTAATTCTTAAATGTATTTATATTTCTTCATGCCCAGGTGCATCCCAATGAGAAGATAATTTCCAAAAAGTCAAGTAATGTAATCAGCTGTTTACATACATTTTGTCAAATTACTATGCAGTTGTTCAAAAAGAGAGAGGCTAAAAAAAAATTAAGTATAAAAGTAACTGACAGACAATCAAAATGAATTTCTTCCAGGACCATATAGCTCTGTGCATATGAAAAGAAAGCAGAAGAGAATTATATGAATATTGTAAAAATGAAAACTAGAATATAGGCTCTTCCATTTCCAGAAGGATAGCCAGGTTTCCCAAAAGTATATTTGGATAAAAATTTTAAAAAATGATCATTAAAATATGAAAACCAAAATATTCAAAAGCAAGAAAGGACTAATAAGAAGTGAAAAACAAAGGAAGACTGAGAGAACTCCAAGAGGTAGGCAGAGCCCTGAGGCCAGCTTTTACCATGATGGTCTGCACTGTACTTTGGGAATGAGAGTTTTTCAATTTCATGGTCTTGTAGGGCATGGGTGGGGGTTGGGGACAGAGATAAAGACTGGATCTACCTAAGTTGGGGAATCTAAGTGGAGGTTTACCCCCTCTCCTCCAATGTTAACAATATAGGGAAAATAAACCCACTACTTGTTTCTCCAGGAACTCTGGTAGCATAGTGGCTAAAGCACTTGACTGCTAACCAGAAGGCTGGCAGTTCAAACCCACCAGCCACTCCTCGGAAGGAAGGTTGGGCAATCCTACTTCTGTAGTGATACTGCCTCGGAAACCCAAGAAGGGGTCGCTATGAGTCGGGCTGACTCGACGGCACATAACAACAACAACAACAACTTGTTTCTCCCATGGGAGCTCTGGTGGCATAGTGCCTAAGGCACTTGACTGCTCACCAGAGGTTGGTGGTTCAAATCCACCAGCCACTCCTCAAAAGGAAGATTGGGTGAACTACTTCCGTAGTGATACTGCCTCAGAAACCCAAGGAGGGGTTCACTATGAGTGAGAGACGACTCAACAGCACATAACAACAACAACTCCTTTCTCCCATCAGCCATACAAAATCAAACTATATTGTTAGGAATAAAAATAAATGGGGTCAACACTTTAAAGAAAATCAAGGAAATTATAAACATAAAATACAAGTTTTATGGGAGATGGAAAGGAATGAGACTGCGTTTTAATTTTGTACTGTTCTCTTTCATAAATCAGGCAGTATGTTTAATGGTGTTCATTGTGTCATTATTCTTTATTCAACACATAGTTTATAAACATTTAAATTTGCACTCAAACTTAATAAAAAATTTAAATCTATTAAAGACGTATAACTAGTATGTAAAAATATGTAATAAGTATATCCATTTACACATAATTAAGAACTCTTTATCTAAGGTTGTATTCTCACATATCTCTTAACTTTTTATTTTTTCCAAATAGACCTAAGGATACTGAGAAGATCCTAGAAGAAATGTTGGTGGAAGGATGGTGGTATCAGGGAGATAATTATAGAATAGTTTCTAATTATAGAACCTAGAAGATAATCACAACTTTGGGGTTACAGAAATACACCACGCTAAATGTTTATGACAACATGACAATATCATTGTCTTCTAATAAATCAGCCCTTCTTAAAAAGATACAACTGCACCATCTATTTCAAAAAAATAAAAGTAAAAGAGATAGTAAGGAAAAAAAAAATTGAGAACAGAGACTGCTCTTCCACTAAACTCATTCAAGGTTATCATAGATGTAGCCAATACCAGAATTTACCAGCTGCTTAAAGTTCAGGGCACTGACTTTATATGCCTCCCTTGCATAATCATTTCTGGAGAATCAATCATAGGCTTAGAATGGCCAATGAATAAATGCATAGAAGTAATTAAGAGACAGCCTTCTACTGTACAAATCACACAAAGAACTTGTGGGTAATTCTAGCATCAGAAACTATAGGCAGATAAGCCACCAGGACTTTAGATCATCTGCCTTTGAAGTCTCTCTCTTTCTTGGATGAACTCTAGTTCTATCAATGATTATCAAGCACTGGCAAGGCAAGCTTGATTACTTAGTAAGAAAAGAACATACATTTTTCTTGTTTTTAGGAAATGAATCTGTTAGAAGCCTGTATTGAGAAGCACCAAAAGTTTGATGGTTTTCTGACTAACAAAGGACTTCAAGCCACTCACATACACTGGGAGCCAAGTGTAGCTTCAGATAAATGAAAACCAAACTCATAGCGACCCCTCCTTGGGTTTCTGAGGCAGTATCACTATAGAAATAGACTGCCCAGTCTTCCTTCTGAGGAGTGGCTGCTGGGTTTCAACTGCCAGCCTTCTGGTTAGCAGGCAAATGCCTTAGGCACTACACCACCAGAGCAACCAATTAGTATGTAAAAAGTTTTGATAAACTAACCAGGATTTTTTTCTAATGATGAGATAGAGTACATACATATCTGTTAGAAGTAACCTTAGCCTCAATCTAGATAAAGGATGTCTGAGTTAAAGGTTTTTCTATCATCTATAACCTTAATTTTTAAATTAATGTATTAAAGCTTTGTTTCCCCATCATTCCAATGTCATACTTTACTAACAACTGGTTTTCACCAAGACCTATGACGTTCCTGAGGAGGCTTGCTGGCACAGTGGTTAAGGGCTCAGCTTGCTCCAAAATGTCTCATCTTGAACCCATCCAGCAATTCCACAGGAGAAGCCCTGGTGATCTACTCCTGTGAAGATTACAGCCAAGAAAACCCTCTGGAGCAGTTCTACCCTGTCTCATGGGGTCGCTGTGAGTCAAAATCAACTCCACGGCACCTAAAAATAAATTAAGTCCTTAGGTTCTGTTAGGATTTCCAGAAGAAGTCAGGTGATAAATTTAACCCATCTCACACATACAGACCTAAGCACCATGGTAGTTTCTTCTATTTCCTGGTTGGAAGAGACTTTGCTACTACTGCCATACCAAATATATCCTTGAACACTTTTATCCCCATAAATTAAATCTGTGGTTCAGCATCTGTTCAATATCTGAATCACCAATTAAAAATTCTTCTGTCAGTTCTTACATCACCAATTTTCAAGGCATTGCCCTAAACCTAATTGTTCCACTTCCCTATTTCCCAAGATGGATAAACACATGACTTCCTATTTGTCTATGCTGTCCAGACCTTCTTCCCTCTTCTTAATTCTGACTTTATCATGTTCATAATGGTTTCTGGTAAAGAGACAGGCAAGGTAACCTTGAAATAGATGGTGCTGTAATAACACCTAGTAAAATAGTAAATGAGTCCCGATTTTCTCATGTAAAGTCTGCTCACACTGCCAAATTAACAGCTTTGACAAAAACTCACACCATTTAGTTAAAAACTCTAATAGCTAACAGCTATAATAATTCATGTTGTTCACTTGGCTTTGTCTACTACTTTGGTATCCTCTGACAATAAAGGCAGTATGTGACTTCTGGAAAGACAGCTTTCCCCACTAAAAATAGATGACGTATCGTTGTTTAGTTGGATTCATTCATTTTAGAAAACTTTAGTCATCTTCTACTATGCACCAGGCCTTATTCTAGACGCTGAGGCATATCTAAATAAAGCAATTAAAAATGCATGCCCTGTCCTCATGGAGTTACACTGTAGTGGGGAAAAGAGTAATCAATAAACATGATCACACAGTAAGTATGTTGAATACTTAGAAAACAGATCAATGTAAGAAAGAGAAATCAAGCTTTGGAAGAAGGGTGTAAAATTGCACTTTTAAAAAGGTTAGTGATAATCTCACTGGGAAAATGACATTTGAGCAAGTCTTACAGGAGTAGAGGAAGCAAGCTACAATCAGCCAAAGGGAATGGCAACACGAAGGCACTAAGGCTGGAGTGTGCCTGGTGTGTTGGTGGAATAGCAATAAGGCCAGTGTGGCTGAAGCATGAAGAGCAAGCAGAAAAGTAGTAGAAAGATAATTAATAGGAATCAGATCATGTGATTCACAAGGCCTACTCTAAACTCTGGCTTTTTTCTTTGAGAAATGAGGTAGAGGAAAGATAAGATCTACCTAATTTTTAGAATGCTATCTCTGGCTGCTGGTAGAGTGCTGGATAAGGAAGTCAGGGTGGAAATTGAAAAATTACTTAGAACACTAGTACAGTAATCCAACCAAGAGACAGAAGAGGTTTGTATACCATGGTAGCAGTGGGGGTGGTGAAAGAGGACATATTTTCAAGAGGATTTGCTGATGTACTGAAATGTGGGAAGTGAGAATGAGACGATCCAGGATAATCTGTTTTTGGCCTGAACAACTAGAAACATGACAATGTCATCAATTGAGAATAGATGAGGACTTGGGCAGGAGAGATCAAGAGAGGGAGGTCAGGGGTTCAGTTTTAGATATGTTAAGATCTATTACACATGTAAATGGAGAGGTCCAGTAGGCAGATATATGAATCAGGAGTCCAAGAAAGAGGTCTGGACTGTAGATACACATCAATTTGGTGATCAGTATATAAACAGCTTGTAATGCTATGAAATAAAAATCTCTGCCTCTTATTGTACAAATATTTAAATTTCCAGGCATCCTAATAGTGTGTCTTAGGAAAAGTTTCAAACCTAGCTTATTCTAATCTATATCCTAGATTTTCCCCCAAGGAATTTCTAACTATGAGCTAAATGGGCTTATGAGATTCTGTCTCAAGATTGTAAAAAAAAAAAAAAAAGGAGTTCTGGTAGATAGTGGAATAGGCAGAAAGACTACATAGACCAACAAAGAAAAGCGGAACCAATTAACACAGATACAGAAGATAATCCTGACCCCTGAGCCTTGAAGGGAAGGATATAGAAGTATATTAAACTCCAACTAGCAGAAGAATTTACATGAAAACACCAAAAAAGGAGACATATGGAGCTGTGGTCTGGCAGCGATCCTGATGGCACAGACAGCTTGGAGATTCCTGAGTGGTGGTAGGACCTAAGAAGTAACGTAAAAATTGGCCCTGCTACCCACAGACTGCACAGAGGAATGCTCTAGTGACTGTGGAATAAAAGGGGAAGTAGCGAAGAGGAAGGCGGGCTGAGATGTGGACTTTTGTCTGTCTGGAGAGCACAGACATTTTCAATGTTTACAAGTGGGTTGACCATTTTGGATGTTTAAAGCGACAGCGTTCTCCCAGATTCCAGGGACTTAAGAACAGATTCCACTTGCTGGGAACCCCAAGGACATTCTAGACCCAGACAACTGGAAAGGTGCGACATTCCCTTTGCTACTCTTATACTCTACACCCTCTTGGTGAACAGAGGTGCAGCCATACCTCACTCCCACCAACTTTCTAGGCTGGCAGGAATTCCATCCCAGTCTGTGTGCTCGGACAGAGCCTGGGTGCCCTGCCCTGCCCTGTCCCGATAAATGTTTTTTTTTTCTGTTTTTTAGTTTGTTTGTTTTTGTCTATTTTAAAACTATTATTATGATGATGATTACTTTTGTCCTTTTTACTATTATTCTTTATTCTTTCCCTCCTAGGTTCTAGTTTTCAGCTTTTTTTCGTTCCCTGTTCCTGGTTGAATTTT
>NW_006921865.1:3480578-3481368 GCF_000298275.1 Orycteropus afer afer | reverse complement strand
GCCACCTCCTGAAATGGATGAAGATCAACCAGTTCTTTTTGGTACAGTGACTCTGTGTATTCCTTCCATCTTCTTTTGATGCTTCCTGCATCACTGAATATTTTGCCCACAGAATCTTTCAATATTGCAACCTGTGGCTTAAATGTTTTTGTCAATTCTTTCAGCTTGAGAAAAGTTGAGCGTGTTCTTCCCTTTTGGTTTTCTAACTCCAGGTCTTTGCACATTTCATTATACTAATTGGCTTCGTCTTCTCGAGCTACTCTTTGAAATCTTCAGTTCAATTCTTTTTTCTTGTCATTTCTATCATTTGTTTTAGCTACTCTCTGCTCAAGGGCAAGTTTCAGAGTCTCTTCTGTCATCCATTTTGGTCACCTTTTCTCATCTTTTTAGTGATCTCTTTCTCTCTTCATGGATGATGTTCTTTATATCATCCCACAATTCTTCTGGTTTTTGGTCACTGGTGTTCAATGCATCAAATCTTCTCTTTAGATGGTCTCTAAATTCAGGAGGGATATATTCAAGATCATATTTTGGCTCACTTGGACTTGTTTTAATTGTTTTTAACTACAAGTTGAACTTGCATATGAGCAGTTTATGGTCTATTCCACAATCACCTCCTGGCCTGGTTTTGGCTGAAGATATTGAGCTTTTCCATCGCCTCTTGCCACAGATGTAGTCAATCTGATTCCTGTGTGTTACATCTGGTGAAGTCCACGTGTACAGCTGCCCTATGTGTTGAAAAAATGTGTTAACAATTAATTAAGTCGTTGGTCTTGTAAAATTCTACCAT
>NW_006921865.1:3478903-3479807 GCF_000298275.1 Orycteropus afer afer | reverse complement strand
ACATAGACCAATGGAATAGAGTTGAGAACCCAGAAATAGATTCATTGACCTATGGTCCACTGATCTTTAGCAAAGGGCCGAAATCCATTAAATAGGGAAGAGAATGTTTGTTTAATAAATGGTGCTGGCAAAATTGAGTATCCATTTGCAGAAAAATGAAACAAGATCTATACCGCACACCACACCAAAAAACTAACTTCAGATGGATCAAAGACTTAAATGCAAAACCTAAAACTATTGAGTTCCTCAAGGAAAAACTAGAGGCAAACTTAGGGGCCCTAATACATGGCATTTATAGACTATCAAGCATAACCTAAATTGCACAAACTGCAGAAGAGAAACTAGATGAACGGGACCTTCTAAAAATTAAATTTTCAGGTGCTTCCAAAGACTTCTCCAAAAGAGTCAAAAGAGAACCTACAGATTGGGAAAAAATATTTGGCAGTGACATATATGACAAGGGACCTATCTCTAGAATTTATAGAAAATTCCAACACCTCAATAACAAAAAGACAAATAATCCAATTAAAAAATGAGCAGAAGACATGAATAGACACTTCACCAAGGAGGATATTCAGGCTGCCAACAAACATGAAGAAATGCTCACAATCATTAGCTATTAGAGAAATGCAAATCAAAACAACGAGATACCGTCTTGCTCCAGCAATACTAGCAAAGTTCAACAAGACACAAAATAACAAATACTGGTGAGGATGTGGAATGATTGGGACTCTCATACACTGCTGGTGGGACTGTAAAATGGTACAACCACTGTAGAAAGCAGTATGGCATTTCCTTCAAAATTTGGAATTAGAAATACCATTTGACCCAGCCATTCCATTACTAGATACATATCCTAAAGAAGTGAGAGCCATGACAAGAACAGACATATGCACACCCTTAT
>NW_006921865.1:3475964-3477458 GCF_000298275.1 Orycteropus afer afer | reverse complement strand
GTCAATGTTATGAGACAAAGTGTATGTGAACTGCTGTATGGACAGTGAATTTGCTCTGTAAATTTTCACCCAAGTCACAATACAAAAAATAGAAGGAAAAAAAAACAAAAAACAAAACCTATACTGTGGGGAATTTGGTTCCATATGTATTTTTTCATAGAGAACACAGCTGAAACATTCTATATAACCACAGTTGGAAGGTAGGTTAAAAAAAGATTTTATTTCCAGAATTAAACCCTCAGCACAGATTTACTAGAACAGACAGACATTATATTCCATACAAATGTACTGTCAACTATCAGAAATCATTGAAATTTTGTTTTTTTAGAAAAATAAAGTCTCAGCCTTCCAAAAGTTTATGTTTACTGGGTCACTTATTAATAAGACAGAGGGGAACATGTGCCCTTGTAAATAATTCTGTTGTGCATGAGAAGATGAATCCTAAAATACAAAGGCCAATATGCTTAAAATGCATGAGACCATTATATGTCTTTACACAGCTGTCAATGAAAAGCGAGTATATTGTCTTTGGTGACAGAGACTCAAGGGGAACCATAAAATAAACCCTTCAATGTGTAATACCTGTCTTATTTTCTGGTGTTTTTCCCTCTTCTCCAAAATTAAAAACAACAAACAATATGACATCAAAAAACATAAGTTGAAATGGTTATAAAATGAAAGGCTCCATAAATGTAGGAAAAAATGTTTATGGTCTGATGAATACGAATGTTATAGCATAGATGTCAGCAGAAGGGCAAGTGGAAGAACTATCACAGGTAGAGAAATAGTCATTTGTGGAAAAATACTGACTGAAACTACCAAATGACCTCAGGGCAGCAGAAACTGTTCCAGCTGCTCAGGTTATGTGATGTTGGGTTGAATGTGCTTGAGAATTTTTTTTTTTTCTTTTTCTTTTTTTCCTTTGGTGTGGTATTTGGGAGTTAAAATGAAATGTTTGTATGACCTATTCCTTGCTCACAAATGAAAAAGGACCAATGTTCATCAGAGTAGAACTGTGCTCCATAAGGTTTTCAATGGCTGCTTTTTCTAAAGTAGATCGCCAAGCTAAAGTAGATCGCCAGGAACCTATGAGTCGACGGCAAACCTCCAACATTTTAGTTAGCCTTTGTTTTCTTCAGAATGGAAGGAAAACAAAGGCTTTTGCCTTCCCCTTCTTCAAAATGGAAGAAAAAAACAAAATTATCACTGCTTTATTGCTATTATTTAAAGAAATTAGTGAATCACTTGCGATTCATTTTCCAGAATTACCGAGCGCCATTAACCATTTGCACAACCCCGGGATTTCTGGTACTAAAGAATTATCTTGATGCTTTCTACCTCTCAGACTGCTGTTGCTATGTGCTGTCAGTTGGACTCGTCTCACAGCGACCCCTCCTTGGGTTTCCAAGGTGGTATCGCTAGAGAAGTAGATTGCCCAACCTTCCTTCCAAGGAGTGGGTTTGAACTTCTCAGACTGTTGTTGTTGTTGTTGTT
>NW_006921865.1:3464272-3472616 GCF_000298275.1 Orycteropus afer afer | reverse complement strand
GAGACTAAGCACAATCCCGCCCGTGCTTACCTAGCTCCCGGAGACCCGATCCCTCTTGGGCGGGTAACAAGGGAACGTGTTCAGTGCAGATCATAGGATTTACCACACTGAATTATTAATTGCCCGTGACTCATGGAGACAGTGAGTACTCTAGTTAATATCCTTGTGTTAGATTTAGTCTGTGGGATTACTCAAATCCTTTTTACCCCCTCCTAAAACTGGCTCTGGTTGCATAGTGCCTAAGGCACTTGACTGCTAACCAGAAGGCTGGCTACAAACCCACCAGCCACTCCTGGGAAGAAAGGTTGGGCAATCTACTTCCCTAGTGATACTGCCTCGGAAACCCAAGGAGGGGTTGCTATGAGTCGGATCTAACTCGATGGCACATAACAACAACAACAACAAAGACTGAGCATGGCTTTTAAAGTTACATCCTTACCATCTCCCTATCAATCATCCCCATCTTCCTTTACCTTTCCCAAGACTTCTAGACAAAAACTGCTTTACCATCTGTTTCACCTCCTTTTAATATTATTAACACCTCAGTTTCATATTTTCAAATTATCTATAAGAGAATGAGATTTAAATACGAAGATCAAATTCTCATGATTACCAAAACCTATATGGAAGTAAAATGCTATATTTACAGGACTTTCTCTTAAGGGAAGAGGAACCTAGTTTAGGAAGGGAGGGATGTATTTACAGCAAGCAGTACTGGAGTGCCCTTGTTTTCATTCAAGACACTTACTTAGCATTTAAATGGTTGCTTTAAAAGCATCTATTCCAGTATTTCATTTCCGTTTGGAGGGAAATGATACCTAGAGACCTTTTTATTCAGTGGTCTCTCATGCTTGACCCAAGGAACCCGATTCCCAGTCCACTACCATTTCTAAAATAATCAGCCCTGGATAATACACAGGTGACAAAACAATATTTTGAACAAAACAATATATTTGATTGACCATCTCAAGCACCTGCATATATTTTTCATTTTTTTTTTCTTAAATTCCATTTTAAAGGGAAATTTGGGTATACCAGTGATGGCTTGTTCCACTTATTTTGAGAGCTATTGTATAGAAGTAGACAAGGCATTTGCAATAAACCTCAGATTTACAAGGTATTCACTTGTACTCCTGTAGAATCTAAGGTTATCACCTCTTGCTGTAAGCTTCCAGACAAATTCAAAAATTAATTTCCAAAAGCCTATTATCTTTGCTATAACTATATACAATTGCTCAATATACACTTACTTTCTCATGTTGACACTTATAATCCTGGTGCTGTATTATTTGAACATTTCATCCTTTTTTTTCCTTTCCTGAAATAGAGACAAAAATCTCCTTTGCCACAATTTTAAGTATGATTGAGATAGGCTCACCTTTCTATTTTCAAGTGGCTTAATAATATAAAATCTTCAAAACAACACATATTTTCAGAGACAGCACATGATTTATTGTGCTGATTACCATTTATTCTGCTTATCCATGGGTGAAAAAGGAAGATGAACTTTGCAGGAAATAAGACTTTTCCATAGATAAATGTGCAGTTACTTATTTTCCCCAAAGAGAAGGGGAAAAAAAAACACACAACATATTAATTTGCATGTCGCCTTTTCTTTTTCCATATCTTTTTGTACCTGTAAGGAGCTCTGATGGTATGGTGGTTAAAGCATTCAGCTGCCACCCAGAAAGTCAGCTGTTCAAACCCACCAGCCACTCCCTAGGAAAAAGACAAGGCATTCTGCTTCCATAAAGATTTACAGCCTTAGAAACCCTATGGAGCAGTTCCACTCTGTGCTAAAAGTTAGCTATGAGTTGGAATCAACTCTAAGGCAGTGGGTTTGGTTTTGTCCCTCTAATACAGCACAGTTCTTCATTAGAGGTCATTTATCTACCAATCTACACCATCAAAAACATATGATAGAACCAAATTTTAAAATGATCTCTAAGCATCAAAACAGAGGTCATAAAGTCCATACATCAAGAGGTAATTCTACAATTCTATGAAAGAGCTTTCAAGCCCTTACCCAGAGAATAAATGTTTTATACATAATTTGAGGGCAGCAAATGATCATAAATCCTACACAAGGGAATAGGTCTGGCAAGAAAGCCCTCACTTGAAGGAAAAGAACAAACGGTTACTGGGATGTTTACTTTGCAAAACACTAAACTAAGGTTTAATATGTTCTCTAATTTAATCCTGACCAAATAATCTAAGATTTGAGTATAAGCATTTCGAGATGAGGAAGTAACAAAGAGTTGGTCTTCAAAGTCAAGATGATCAGGTGGTCTTTTGTCTAATTCACTGCCACCTCATAGCGACCCCTCCTTGGGTTTCCGAGGCGGTATCACTATGAAGTAGATTGCCCAACCTTCCTTCGGAGGAGTAGCTGGGGGGTTTGAACCACCAGCCTTCTGGTTAGCAGTCAAGTGCCTTAGGCACTATGCTACCAAGTAGGCACTAAATACATTAGTGTTGGAAAAAATACTATAATGGCTGACAAATCACCTCTCTTAGATTTTTCAGCTCTTATAATAAGGTTGACTAGACATCTCTGTTATCCCTTGTTCGAAGATTCCATATTGTGCTGCATGCTGATAGTGACAATCCTGAGTCATTAAGGTGAAATCATCATCAATATTAACTTAAGAATGTAAGAAATTAACAATTAATTGTTCATAAAATAATTTTTAAAGGAATGAGCTTTATTTAGATTGCGAATTGACATGGATTAGCTAATTTTTTCAAATAATGGCAATAAATGAAGCTATGATTTTGTCTTTTTCTCCCATTTTGAAGGAGAAGGTAGAAGGAAAATTTTCACTGAGTGGCTCCTTTATTCTTTTGAAGTGGAAAGTTCCATGTAACATATATAACTAACCAAACACACATACTCTGTTGTGGTTGTCTAGTGCTGCTCTAACAGAAATACCACAAATGAATGGCTTTAACAAACAAGGTTTTATTCTCTTACAGTTTAGGAGGCTAGAAGCCCAAGTTCAAAGTGCCAGCTCTAGAGGCTGGGTGAAGGCCCCTCCACCTCGGGGTTCAGCTCTGCCTCCTCTTCCAGGCCCACTAGAGCTGGAGGATTTTTCTGGCTCACACAGCAGCTGGCTGCTGAGGTTGACGAACCCAAGATGGACAAGTAAATACCACCATCTCAAGATTAGCAAGCAACACGGCAGGTCACTAGTTCAAATCCAGAAACAGCCACAGCAGGTATCATGGCAGGCCACTGATGACTTGGCCAAATGCAGGATCTAGATGTGCCAAGAAGCTAGAAACCATTCTCAAAGCATTTCCTTATTGGTGTGTTTGAGCCAATTATTATGGTTATTGTGTCACTCCATCTCATTGAGGGTTTCCCTCATTTTTACTGACATTCTACTTTACCAAACATGATGTCTTTTTCTAGGGACTGGTCCTTCTGGGTAACGTGTCCAAAGTAAGTATGACAAAGTTTGGATATCTAAGTTATTTTTGAATGCTGTCATTTTAAAACTAATCATTTCAAGCCAGTAGCAGAAACATTTAAATAGCTTTAATATTTTGGCATAAATGCCTAGGAAATACAGAATCTGTCTGTTGACACTAATGATCTTGCCTGAGGCTTATGACAACCTACCATGTTTTGATGATATTTACTATGGCTCCAACATACCTCTAAAATGCAAAAGACCCTTCATATTTACAAAAGATTTTTTTTTTTTTTTCAGATCAAAGTGCAGGAAACGAAGTCATAGCAAAATATTTGGAGCTTTCCTAATAGCCACAGAAAGATTATATGATTCCACATTGATTTTTCAAATCCAATTTCCATGGAACAGATTCCTGACCCTAAATCAAAAAGACCTAATTCTTAATACCCCTCTCTGCCAAGATATCAAACACAATAGCTTTAATTATATGGCTTTTTACTTGTGAAGTATGGCTTGACTGGGTATTTACCAAGTGATGTTAATAAATGCCTACTATACCCACCAGCCACTCCTCGGAAGGAAGATGGGGCAATCTATTTCCGTAGTGATACTGCCTCGGAAACCCAAGAAGGGTCACTATGAGTCAGGTTTGACTTGGCACATAACAACAACAACATTAATGAAGCATCTATATTATTATATCAGTCTATGCTCTGTTGTCCAATCTGAACATAGGAATGAAAACCATTAGAAACAAATGAGCAGAATGGATAAAAAAATTCCAAAATGACTAAATTGAATTCTGGTAGTACAGTGGGTAAGGTATTTAGCTGCTAACCAGAAGATGGTGGTTCAAACCCACCAACTGCTCCGTGGGAGGAAGATGAGGCAATCTATTTCCATAAAGATTTACAGCACTAGAAATCCAGTGGGGGTCGCTATGAGTCAGAATCAACTCAATGGCAGTGGGTTTCATTTGGTTTAAAATGCAGTAGCAGACATAGCCAAAAATCCAAGGTCTCACTTCTCTAGTTAATAAACACTACTACATACCACATATATAAAAGTAGAAAATTTAAAAAAAAAGATTTTGTTAGAGGGTTATAATTTCTCAGGATTAAATGAGATAATGTTTGTAAAAGTATTTCAAAAGCATCATATGCCTTGCCACTAGATAATCACAACAAACTTAAAAGGAAATGTTCATGTTATTTTTAACCTAAATACCAAAGAAATAATATTTATTTAAAACATCAGGTTGAATTCTCACCTCAGGAAACTTGTTTTAATTATCTTTGTTTCCTCAGGAGCTGGCATAAAGCCTAACACAAAATACATTATTGTTCACAGATAGAAATTCTGATATCCATAAATATATTCATATTAAATCCATTGCCAAGTCCTAGTGCTTTCATTTCTGAAACAGTGCCTCTGTTCCCTTTTCATCATCTGGGCCACCAGATCTGTAGCTCAAGCTCTAGTCACTCCTTGTCTAGATTCTTACAGCAGTCTCCTAATTGAGAGAACATGGACTCTGGCTTTCCTAGTCTCATCTTTTCCCTGTTCAAGGTAGAATGTTCATTTGAAAGTAAAAATGGATGTTATCACATTTCAAACATTCCTATCACTCCTAGGATAAACACTAAAGTCCCTAACTGGTCTACAATGTTCTGCAAGGTCTGGCTTCTATCCACCAGACTTATTTCAAATTACCTTCCTTCTATCTCATAGTCCCTGGGTGGTACCATTCTATGCTTAACTACCTGGGCTGCAAAAGTAAAAGTTGGTGGTTCAAGTCCACCCAGAGATGCCTCAAGAAAAAAGGCCTGAAGATCAACTTCTGAAAAATCCTATGGAGCACAATTCTATTCTGACATACTTGGGGTTGCCATGAGTTGAGGCCACCATGAGTCTGATTCAACTTAACTGCAACTGTGACTAGTTTCCTTCATTCACATTGTCCCTTTTCCATCCACACTGGTTTTCCTTCAGTCTCTCAAATACTCCAAGCACTCTTACTCTGCTATCTTTTGGCCTGCCAACCTTTGGCCCAGATTCTGCACATCTCCTACTCATTTTCACAGCTAAATACAACTGTCATTTCCCCATGGAAACCTTTGACCTTCTTAAAAGTTATTCCTGTAAGTTTCCAGAAGACTGGCAGTTCAAACCCACCAGCCACTCCTCAGAAGGAAGGTTGAACAATCTACTTCCTTAGTGATACCGCCTCGGAAACCCAAGGAGGGGTCGCTATGAGTCGGATCCGACTCCACCGCAGTGCCTTGCGTTTTTGCTTTGTTTTAAGTTCCATATACCTTTCCTTCTAAGCTCTGGTGGCATAATGCCCAAGGCATTTGACTGCTAACCAGAAGGCTGGCAGTTCAAAGCCATAAGCTACTCCTTGGAAGGAAGGTTGGGCAATCTACTTCCATAGAGACACCGCCTCAGAAACCCAAGGAGCAGTCACTGTGAGTCCAATCGATTCACTATGAGTCCAATCTGGCAGTGAGTTTTCTCTTTTCCTAGGTACACATCAATTTATATTTCTTTTTGCTATTTTTTTTATGAACATCTGTGTATCTCCCTAACTAACGTATAAGTACGTGTATGTTTTTGCACCACATGTGTTCGTTCCTTCAGTCCTCAAAATTTTCTTGAATGAGTGATTTTCTATAAGCATTAATATTCTTAAGGGATCAAGCCAAGATTCATCTCTGTAGTTCCCCGAGGCAATTTTGAGAAACAGTACTCCAAAGAATAAGCAGAGTACTTGCTGACATAAAGTCAAAATAAATAAAAGAAAAGGGTAATCGGAAGGGGATGCAAAACTTACTCATTCTTTTTCTAAGTTTGAAGATGTATTTTCTCAATACATCTCATCTTTCAAGTTGTAAGTGTATGCTAATTTCATAGCAGGCAACTTTTTCTTCCAGGTCTAAAGCCTTTGAGGAAGCTTTGCAATAGAAAATGAAGCACAATACAATATGGCACGCA
Organism: Orycteropus afer afer; assembly: GCF_000298275.1. Taxonomy (NCBI): domain Eukaryota; kingdom Metazoa; phylum Chordata; class Mammalia; order Tubulidentata; family Orycteropodidae; genus Orycteropus; species Orycteropus afer. The sequence continues at coordinate 3,466,203 of NW_006921865.1, read as the reverse complement.
TGTATGAAATACAATCATCCACACATTTAAAGGGCTTTTAAAGCAGGATGGCTTAATCAGAATATTTTTGGTAGAAGTTCTAAGTTCTTACCAAATGAATATTACACCATTTGCAATGAATGAATGTCTGAATGGCAAGAAGCTGTGATGCAATATATTTTAAAAAGAAATAAATGCACTTCAGGGAACCAGAACTGGGCTTCATTGCCCTTTCATTAGATGGGGAGTTCTGGTGGTTTAGTGCCTAAGGCATTTGACTGCTAACCAGAGGGCTCAAGGTTCAAACCCATTAGCCACTCCTCAGAAGAAAGACTGGGCAATCTACTTCCGTAGAGATAGATAACGCCTCAGAAACCCAACTCGCTGAGTCGGAATCGACTCAAAGGCAGTGAGTTTGGTTTTTCGTTAGATGGCAATATTAAGTTGAGTGGGAAGGTTAGTACTAAATTTTCTATGTGCAATTTTGGAATTATACATCAGCTGTGAAATACTTGTCAATTGAATTTTTGGCAAGTAAGAAGCTAGAATTTTATGCTAAAAGTTTATCGTCTTAAAAATGTGAAGGGCAGTGAAAAAAAAAACTTTTTTAATGAGATTGTAGAGATCTGGTAATATGCTGCTGCTACTGCTACTTGGAGCTCTGATGGCATAGTGCCTAAGGCACTTGACTGCTAACCAGAAGGCTGGCAGTTCAAACCCACCAGCCACTCCTCGGAAGGAAGGTTGGGCAATCTACTTCCGTAGTGATACTGCCTCGGAAACCCAAGGAGGGGTCACTATGAGTCGGGTCCGACTCGAGGGCACATAACAGCAACAACACAACACTGCTACTACTACTACCCACTGCCATCAAGTCAGTTCTCACAGAGATCCTATAGGGCAGAACAGAACTGCAGCATAGTTTCCAATGAGACATATTTTTACTGACAACCTTTTGGTTAGCACCTGAATGTTTTACCCAATGAGTCAGGTCTGGCTCCACAGCGCATAACAACAACATGCAGGGGCTCTGGTACCGCCTTCTCTCTCTAGCAAGTCAAGAAAAACTTTGTGAAACGCGAGACCCCAGAAAACGTGGACCAGATAAAATAGACAACTCTTTGGATTCTGGAAAACTGAGGGGTCTTTATTCCATTTTCCTCTGTCAGACATGTGACAAGTTTAATAGAAGCAACTTACGTGAGAAGAACTCACAACCACAGAGACTGCGTGTGGCAACCCCGGGTCCTCCAGGCCTTGAAGAGCGCTTCCCCGCACGTCCATCACTGTCTGGCCCGGGACCACTTGCGCACGAATCCTCTCTCCATTTAAGGTACAACCCGGTCCTTCTACCATCTCTAAAGCCAGCACTATGGTTCACCGGTTGCCAGGGCCCTGTAAGAACAACTCTATGCAGCTTCACTTCCGCACCGGTACTATTACCGCGGAGAAAAAGTTCAAATTTCCCGCACGTCCGGTCCCGCCCAGGTCCCGCCCAGGTCCCGCCCAGGCGCCTTCGTTAGCCCCTCGCCTTTGTCCGCATTGCCCTCGCTGCGCAAGCGCTCTGGTTCACCAGAGGGTTCTGAGGTGTTGGCAGAAGGCTGGGTGGGTGGAGCTGACCCAGGAATATGAATTGGCAGTTGATGAACTCCAAACTTACTTTCACCTTTGAGATTTTGCCCTGTCCTTGAGCTACTCAGTACATATAACAGTATTTATTGACCTGCCCTTTTCCTCTGTCCTAAAGTCCAAAGTTGTCACAAACATTCAGTTAGGCCTCTATTTTTTGTTTGCTCTGTATTTCATGAGGGTGGAAAGAAAGGGACTGAAAGGAGGGTTTTTAGAACATATAGTTTTGAGTTTTTTTGAGGTATAACATAACCAAACCAGAGGTTCAAACCTACCATCTACTCTTCTGTAAAGTTTTATAGCCTTGGAACCCTATGGGGGTC
>NW_006921865.1:3428746-3463767 GCF_000298275.1 Orycteropus afer afer | reverse complement strand
GGTTTCCGAGGCAGTATCTCTATGGAACTAGATTACCCAGTCTTCCTTCCAAGGAGTGACTGGTGAGTTTGAACTGCCAGCCTTCTGGTTAGCAGTCAAATGCCTTATGCACTATGCCACCAGAGCTCCCAACTTACATAAAGTCAACAATTAATAGATTGTGCTTAAGAAGGAACTATACTTAAGAATATTACTCTGGTAATACTGTTAAAAAGAGCACACACTCCAGGGGAAGTCAGCTGCCACATAGTGAGAACAGACGAGGAACTATAAGGAATGACCCATGAGATGAGAATTGAAGGTCTCTTGCCAATAGCCATGCAAGTGAGCCATCTCAGCAGTGGATCTTTAGAACACTGCAGCCCTGGCCAGCATCTTGACTGCAACCTCTTGACCGGCTTTAAGCCAGAAAACCCCAGCTAGACTATTGCCAAAGTCCTGACCACAGAAAATTTAAGTAATAAATGGTATAATTTGTTACATAACAATACATAATAAAAAGGTCAAACATGAAGATGATGTATAGGGCTTTCTTTACTCCATCAAAGGGCAGAGATTATGACTAAATTTGAGTTGGAGGGAATAGGATTCTTTCTTCATTATTTAGTATCATAATCTAGTAAACCAAAGTTAAACAAGGGAGTAAAATACAAAGAGTCCCATATCTGATCCAGCCAACTTTTGATTACTTATCTCTTCCACTTTTCAAATTTAAGTCTTTGGTATGTTGTTGTTGTTGTTGTTGTTTGCCGTCGAGTCGGCCCCGACTCATAGTGACCCCTCCTTGGGTTTCCGAGGCAGTATCACTACGGAAGTAGGATTGCCCAACCTTCCTTCCGAGGAGTGGCTGGTAGGTTTGAACCGCCAACCTTCTGGTTAGCAGTCAAGTGCCTTAGGCACTATGCTACCAGAGCTCCTGTACATAAATTCATACAAATGAGTGGAAGCTACAGTTGGTAAGTTGAACTCAGGGAGGGAGGGGTGCATGATTTAATCAACCATGTATATTCAATGAATCAATTAATTATGACTATTTAATGAGGCCTCAGTTATGACTATGCAGTGAAGCCCAACCATGAACCTACAATGAAACCAATTTGAACTGGGAAGTAAGAGGGCTTCCTGGTTGGCAAGAACATCCATGTACAGGAGAGGGCCTTGCATCTTTGCAAAGATGGAAGGTCTGTGCTGGGATGTTCCCAAATCTTACCCTATGTGCTCCTTGTTTGTATCTTTTCTGTTTACAACAAACAGGTAACTGTAAATATACATAGGAACTCTGGAGGTGTCGTGGTTAGAGCATTTGACTGTTAACCAAAAGGTTGGGGTTCTAAACCATCAGCTGCTCTGCCAGAGAAAGATGAGTCAGTTTGTGTCCATAAAGATATATAGCTTTGGAAACTATGGGGCAGTTCTACTTTGTCCTAAAAAGGATCACTATGAGTTGGGATTGACTCGATGGCAGTAGCTAAGTATAGAAAAACCAGAAAACCAAACCTGTTGCCATGGAGTTGATTCTGACTCATAGTGATCCTATGGGACAGCATAGAATGACTTCATAGGTTTCCATAACTGTAATCCTCATGGAAGCAGACTGCCACATCTTCCTCCCACAGAGTGACTGGTGGGTTCAGAGCAGCTGGTAGGTTCAGACCTCTGATCTTTCAGTTAGTGGCAGAAGGCTTAAGCACTGGTCCATCAGAGCTCCTGTAAGTATAGATACACTTAGTGAATTCTGTGAATTGTTTCAGGGAATTAATGAACCCAAAGGGTAGTGAGAGCCACCAGGGCTGGTATCTTCTAATTTGACAGTCTGAAGGACTGTGTCCTTTTATCTTATGTACTCTGACCTAACTTGGGATAGCAGGATTGGAGAAGGGCTGAGTGGGCAGCCACTTTGAAGGACCATATGTTTTTAACTAGTGAGATTAGAAGCAGCTCTGGGTGGTTGGGGTCTGAGAAAGAATGTCCTTTGGTGGCTGGCAATGAGGATGAAGAAGTGAAAAGGTGGTAACTGAATCCATTTCCAGGTGGGAAATGGATTCAAACTGATCCTAACCATGCAGTTAGCAATGAAGGTGGGATTTTCCTACTCTGTCCCTTGCTTGCTGAAGTTGTATTCCTAAGGAACAAGACCTACCATATGTGATGTGTTATTGCAGAGCCTCTAGGAAGAATTAAATGGTCACTGTCCTTTTTTGTATATTTAGCCTCCAGCACTGTGACAATAAATTTGTGTTTTTTAAAGCCACCTACTTTGTGACATTTTCTTGTGGCAGCCTTAGCAAACTAAAACATGCAGTCATTTATGAACATTAATGTATATGCATTTATCTTCACAATAATCTTGTATGGTAGTCAGGAGAGATAATATCATATCATTTTACAGATAAAGAAATTGAGTTTCAGACTTGTTGTTACTTTCCAATATCACGTGTGAATCATGAAAGAAATTGACATAGAACCCAAATTTCCTAATTCCTAGACCAGAGTTTTGTTTTTTTTAAACTCATAATTCAGGTAAGTGTTGATGAAATAAAAAAATTTAAAACATTGGAAAAGGTAACCTCCTATAGGACCTCAAGTAGCCAATATATAGCATATAAGCCCACAGTATTAGTAATAAAAACTGTTAAAAGGCATTAAGAAATTGTCAAATAGAAGTAAATGGAAGCTAATAAAAATATTTTTTAATTTTACTTCTAAAAATTTTCATTAATAAAAACATCAGGAGAAGTTAATCTTGCACAGACCAGTGATACGAAATACCTGCAATCCTTACAGAAACAACAGAAGACAGACATAAAGTAATCCCTCACAGACACCCAGACACTGTGGGAGAGAGATCCAACAGATCTACATCTCAGGACCATAGTACTGGGGGACACCAGACTCAATTGGCACAACAAAATACATTAAAGTCTTGTTCCTCATCCTACATTGATGAGTAGTGACTGGAGTCTTTAAGGCTTTCAAGTGGCCATCTAAGATTCACCTAATGGTCTTCTAGTGTTGGAAGCGAAGAAGAGTACAAAAAAAAAAAAAAGGCAATTTGGAAGCAATCAGCTCTAGACACCATGGCCCTCGAGACCAGAAGAACTAGATGGTGCCCAGCTACCAATGCCAACCATTCAGGAAAAGAGCAAAACTGGAGATTCTGGATAGAGTGAGAGGAAAAACATGAAACAAAATCCAAAAACTCAAATATGACGAGAATTACTGGTCGGATGGAGTCTGGTGAGACCCTCAGTACTGGGGCCATGGGATACATTCTGGTCCTGGAATAAAACTCACTCCCAGGCACTGGCTCTCAGCCCAATAGTAAACAAGAGGTACACGCAGACCACTCAACCCAGGGTGACGCACCCACATACTCTGTGGAAATGCATCCCTTGGAGCAATCTACCATGAAGCACCCGAGGGACAACATTTGCACGAGGAAATGAAGGATACACAGGAGTGCATAACTATGAGGGGCGGGGGGGGGGATTACTGGGCAGGGAGAGGAGGAGACTGGGTTAGGGTTGGGGGTGGAAAATGGGGAGTGAAACTAAATGTACACATAATGTTGAATGTAAAACAAACTCTGTATACTTGCACCTAAAGCACACACACACACACAAATATATTCTGCTTAATTACAGAAATAAACATTTTCACCAAATCAAAAAAAAAAAAAAACTTAAAACTTGCTTTGTGTTGGGCAAAGAATCAGTCTTCAGGGAAAAAATTGACAGGAGCTTTTACAATGCAGCTAGAGACAATGACATTAAAAATGTAATAAAAGGAAAAGAGTTTCCATGCTAAGGACAAAAATGATATAGATATTAGGTCAGATTACTCAGAAGAGATACAGTCTGGAACAGGATCAGAGAGGAGAGGGGAACTGAGCAAGTACTTTAAGAAGTGGAGATCATTGGCAAGTAGAAAGGCCATATGAGGGAATTATGAGCAAGGATTAAGGAATATATGTGATATATTTAAAACACAAACATATTATGTATTGGAGGCTTAGTTATTAAGGCAGATGTAGTGATAGATAGCATTGGAAAGATTTCTAGGACCCATGCTATATAGAGCCTTGGAGAAAACAAAATAAAATTCATGTTCCTGGGATAATCCAAATCAAAAAACTAAACCCGCTTCAGCTGAGCAATTTTGACGCATAATAGGACTGAGTGGAACTGCTTCACAGAGTTGGCAAGGTTGTAAATCTTCACAGAAGCAGATTACATCTTCTTTCCACAGAGCAGTTGGTGTATTCTAACCACTGACATTTCAGTTAGTAGATGAGCATTTTAACCACTGTGCCACCAGGGCGCCTTTCCTGGGAAATGACAGATAATAAAATTTTGGGGCAGGTCTTTGTAAGAAGTCCCTGTATGGCAAATAATTAATAAGCTAGGCTGCTAATAGAAAAGTAGGAAGTACAAGCTTATACACAAGGGTGTTGTTCTGGTTACCTAGTGCTGCTCTGACAAGAATATACCATAAATGGGATGGCTTTAACAAACAGGAGTTTATTCTTACAATTTGGAGGCTTTAAATCTGAATTCAAAGTGCCAGGCTCTAGGGGCTGGGTGAAAGCCCCTCAGCCTTGGGCTACAGCTCTGCCTCCAGGTCCTGGCCCATTGGAGCTAGAGGCATTTCTTCACTCAGACAGCTCCTGGCTGCTGAGGCTGCCAAGCCCAAGGTTGACAAGTAAAAAGGCACAGTCCAATGTTACCAAACCACATGGCAGGCCATTAATTCAAGTGCATTGTAAGTCCCCAGGTTGGCAGAGCATGGCAGGCTGCTGAACCATAACATGGTTTCATGCAGGGTCCATGCGTGCCATAAACTAGAAATCATTCCCAAGCCTTCTCCTTATATACAGGAAGCAGACCATATCCCAGAGACAGCTACTCAGCTGCTTGTGGTAGATCCCACCATGAAGTTGCTTGCCAGTCTCATCATGGGGATTAACTACCACCAGCTGCCCAGTCACTCAACTAGGCCCAGCCAAGTTGACACACAAACATAACTACCACAGTCCTCAAAAGAAAGGCCTGGCAATCTATTTCTGAAAAAATCAGTCATTTAAAACTTTGTGGAGCACAGTTCTACTCTGACTCGCATGGGGTTGCAATGAGTTGGAATCAACTCAACAGCAACTGGTTTTGAAAACCAAAGACTAAACTTAGGGCAGTAGAAAAGATGGTGTCCTGGTGACACACTCCACCAAATCTCTCTATAACAACAACACAATGTAACATACAGCTGTGGAGTCAGATCCGACTCACAGAGACCCCTCCTTGGGTTTCTAAGGCAGTATCACTACAGAGGTAGATTGTCTAACCTTCCTTCCAAGGAGTAGCTGGTGGATTTGAACCACCAGCCTTCTGGTTAGCAGTCAAGTGCCTTAGGCCCTATGCCACTGATGGAAACAGACACAGATAATAATCCTGCACCTCTGAGCATTGAATGACGATGATAAAGAATTAGATTGAGATAAAAGCTGAAAGAACTGAAGAAAAAATTCAAGCCTTCAGTTGCAATATTGAAGGATTCTCTGGGCAAAATATTGAATGATGCAGGAAGCTTCAAAAGAAGAGGGTGGAATACACACAGTCACTGTATCAAAAAGAATTGATTAATGTCCAACTATTTCAGGAGGTAGGATATAACCAAGAACCAATGCTATTAAAAGAAGTCCAAGCTGCACTGAAGGAATTGGTGGAAAACAAGTCTCCAGTAATTGACAGAATACTCTTTGAAATGATTCAACAACAGATACAGCACTGGAGACACTTACTTGTCTATGCTAAGAAATTTGGAAGATGGCTACCTGGCCAACTGACTGGAAGAGATACATATTTAAGCCCATTCCAAAGAAAAGTAATGCAACATAATGTGGGACTTATTAAACAATATCATTAATATCACATGCAAGTGAAATCTTGCTGAAGATAATTCAAAAACAATTGCATCAGTATTTTGACAGGTCATTTCCAGAAATGCAAGCTGAATTCAGAAGAGGACATGGAATGAAGATATTGTTGCTGATGTCAGATGGATCTTAGCTGAAAGCAAAAAATACAAGAAAGATGTCTACCTTGGTTTTACTGACTATACAAAGACATTCCATATGGATCCCAACAAATAATGGATGACATTGTGAGGTGTTAGAATTCCAGAACACTTAATTGAGCTCATGAGGAACTGTACATGGACCAAGAGGCTGTTGTTCAAACAGAGAAGGGCTATATTGTATAGTTTAAAATCAGGAAGGGTGTATGTCAGAGTTATATTCTTTCACCATATTTATTAAATCTGTACACTGAGAAAATGATCTGGGAGGCTGCACTATATGAAGAAGAATGTGGCATCAGGATAGGAGGAAGAATCTTTTAGAACCTGCAATATGCAGATCATACAGTCTTGCTTGCTGAGAGTGAGGATGACTTGAAGTACTTTTTGATGAAGATCAAAGACTATAGTCTTCAGTAGGGATTATACCTCAATATACAGAAAACAAAACTCTTAACTGGACCAATAAGCAACATCATGATAAATGGAGAAAAGATTGAAAGATTGAAGTTTTCAATGATTTCATTTTATTTGGATCCACAATCAGCACACATAGAAGCAGTGGTCAAGAAATTAGAGTTCATATTGCACTGGGGAAATCTGCTGGAAAAAAAAATGTTAAGAAGCAAAGAAGTCATTTTGAAGAATAAGGTGCCTAATTTGATTCTCTAGTGCCTCTCTATCAGAAATACAACAAATGGGTGGCTTGAACTAACAGCAATTTATTGTCTTACAGTTTAAGAGACTAAAAGTCTGAGTTTAAAGTGTCAGGCTCTAAGGGCTGGATGAAAGCCCCTCAACCTTGGGTTCAGCTCTTCCTCTTGCTTCTGGACCAATGGAGCAGGAAGTTCCTCTTCAATCAGGCAGCTGCTGGCTGCTGAAGCTGACAAACCCAAGGTCAGCAAATATAATGGCACAGTCCCAAGATTACCAAACAACACAGCAGGCAAATTAGTTCAAGTCTAGAAAAGACCCCAAGATCGTCAGGGTATGGCAGGCTGCTTACTGAAGACTCGGCTACATGCAGGGTGCAAGCATGCCAAAAGCTGCAGAGACCTTTCTCAAAACTTCTTATATACTGGAAGAAAACCACATTCCTAAGGCAGCTACTCAGCTGCTCCAGTAGATTACACCATGGAGTTGATTACCTATCCCATCATGGGGGATAACTACACCCAGCTGCTCAATGACTCAAAACCAGGCCCAGCCAAGCTGACACATAACCTTAACTACCACAAAGCCTCTGACCCAAGTCATGATATTTTCAATCATCTCATATACATGTGAAACCTGGACAATGAATAAGGAAGACTGTAGAAGAGTTGATGCTTTTGAATTGTAGTGTTGGTGAAGAATACTGAAAATACTATATAGACTGCCAGAATGAACAAACCTGTCCTGGAATAGGTGCAGCTGAAAGCTTTTTGGAAGTGAAAATGGCCAGACTTCATCTCACCTACTTTGGTTGTGTTTTAAGAAGTGACCATTCCCTAGAGAATAATAATCATGCTTGGTAAAATAGAGGGTTTGCGAAGAACGGGAAGACCCTCAATGAGATGAATTGACACAGTGGCTGCAATGATGGGCTCAAGTATGGCATGGATTCTGAGGATGGTGCACCACTGAGCATTGTTTCATCCTGTTATATGTATGGTTGCTATGAGTGGGAGCTGATTCAATGGCACTTAACAACAACAACAACAACAGTGAACTCAAGTCATTTGGGTTGACTTGAGTTCAGAAAGAGGAAGGCCTATGGGGTGTTCATTGCAAATTCTGGTCTCCAGGTGACCCTCTACCTGAGTGAGTTCAGGCAGAAACTTGATAATCAGTTGCATGTACACTGAAGTGCACTTAACACATACCAGTGAACTGCAACATGAGAGGTGCTTTCTCTACTTTCCCCACTACACCTTCCTATTGACCATGGTGACCTCCCTTCCAGTCCCCTTCAACCTGGTGGCTAGCAACAACACCCTTGTCACTTTTCACCTGTCCAATTCCTCAGGATCCCTGTGCTAACCAGCAGCCACTCAATGTACCACATTCTAAGCAGACAGAGCCACAGTCTATGGCTCTGCCTGTTAGCACTAGTGTAATTAACAGATCTCGATCTCATGGAACACAAGATGTGTGCCCTACTGTTAGAGGTGCATGGCAAGTGTAAGGATTTTTCCCTCTCTGCAGACACACAAATAAAATCAAAGAAAACAAAGACAATACACCAGAAAAATTCAGGAAATCAAACACAGGAACAAAATGATTAAATAAAGAATTAGAAACCATGCAAAAACAACAATTAGAAGTCCAGAAGATTGAAAGTAATATTACAGATATAGATAATGCATTGGAAGGAAAAATGAGTACAATTATAGCAATTGAAGAATGTATCAGCCAACTACAACATAAACTCCTTGACAGCAAGTTGTATGAAGAAAAATCAGAAAAAAGAATAACAAAAAATGAAGACACTAGCAAGAGAAAAAATTATTTGTGATTGGAATTTCAGAACAGGGCAAGGCAAAATATACACAGAGAAAATTATCAGACTTGCTACAAGAAAACTTTGCTAAGATTACCCATGACAAAAAGATATCCATCTATGTGTCTCAATGAGCCTTATACAGGATAGACCCCAAAGAAAGTCACCAATACATATCATAATCATATTTTTCAAAACCAAAGACAAAGAAAGAATCTTTAAGGTAGCTCAGGAAAAGCTAATGTTTTATCACAAAGGGCAACCAATAAGACTGAGCTCTAATTTCTCAGCAAAAACAATGTAGGCAAGAAAGCAACTAAAAAAAAAAAAAAAAAAAAAAAAAAAATGAAACTCACTGCCATGGAGTCGGATCCAACTCATAGTGACCCCTCCGTGGGTTTCTAAGGCAGTATCACTACGGAAGTAGAATGCCCAACCTTCCTTCCGAGGGGTGGTTGGTGAGTTTGAACCACCGGCCTTCTGGTTAGTATTCAAATGCCTTTGGCACTATGCCACCAGAGCTCCCAAGAGGCAACGGATGACATATATAAAAACTTGAAAGAAAAATGTTTCCAACCAAGATTTACATATCAAGTCAATCTGCCCCTCAAATATGATGGCAAAATTAGAACATTTACAGATAAATAGAAATTAAGGGAATTCATGAAAAACAGATCAACCTTACAAGAAATGCTAAAGGGAGTTCTTTGGACAGAGGAACAACAATGGAAGCCAGTAAACTAAGATTAAGATACATGACAACATCACCCAGAAACCAACACAGAAATATAATTCCCAAATTTAAAATAGGCTCACAAGATTAAAAATGGAGAATGGAGAACCAGAGGCATAAATCTGTAAACAACAACAACTACAAAGCAAAAAGAGGAAATAAATGGTATAATTATAGAGCTTCCAAAGGGAGAAAAAGTCAGGACAGTATCAAGATAGAGCAGACTGTTTCAAACTTAGAAAGATAAAAACTTAATTACAGTGTAACTACAAAGAAAATGAACAAGTCTTCTAACCAAAATATGAAATAAAGAAAACATAAGCACTTAATAAACACAAAATCAACAACAAGAAAATCTATTAACAAAATGAACTCAGCACAGAAAAATATTCCGAACAAAGAAGCCATCAACACCACAATAAAAAGCACACAAAAACAACACCAGTATATTCATATATATCATTAATTACAATGAATTTGAAGGGATTAAATGGGCTGGTCAAGAGAAAAAGAAAGGTGGAATGGATAAGAAAACAGGACCCATCAATATCCTGCCTATAAGAAGCTCATCTTGGAGACAAAGATAAAAATAAATTAAAAATCAAAGGATAGAAAAATAATGGCATGCCAATGGCAACAAAAAAAAGAGCAGGGGTGGCAATATTAATTTCTGATAAAATGGACATCAAGGCAAAAACTAGCATAAGGGACTATGAAGAGCAGTATACAATGTTCAATGGGTCAATCTAGCAAGAGGACATAGCCATAATAACTATTTTTCACCGATGGAAGAGCACCAAGATACATATGGCAAACATGAACAAATGGAAAAGAGAACTAAAGAAGTCTACAATAAAGACAGGAGACTTTAAGACACCACTTTCAATGAAGGACAGAATAACTAGAAAGAAACTTAAAAAAGAAACAGAAATCTCAACAACACAATTCAACAACTTAAACTCACAGACATGGACAGAACAATCCATCCAACAAAAATGCAATGCACATTCTTTTCCAGTGCACATGGATCATTCTCCAGAATAGATCATATGTTAGGCCATAAAGAATGCCTCGATTAATTTCAAAACATCAAAATCATACAAAGCATCTTCTCAGATCACTGTGCTATAAAATTAGAAATCAATTATTTGAAGATTAAGAAAAAAATCAAATGTATGGAAATTGAATAACACCCTGCTTAAAAACTACTAGGCAACAGAAGAATGTAATGTGAAATAATAATATAAAAAATTCCTAGAAGTTAGTAAGAATGAAAACACAGCATACTAAAACCTTTTGGACATAGTGAAAGCAGTAGACCAGATGTCATTTTATAGCAATAAATGCAACCATCAAAAGAAAAGAATGTTAATCAATGTTAATCCAACAACTCCACTAATTAACAAAAGAGCAACAATAGAAGCCTAAAGTCTCCAGAAGAAATGAAATAATAAAGATTAGAGTAGACATAAATGAAACAGAAAACCAATAGCAAAAATCAACAAGACTAAAGCTGGTTCTTTGAAAACATTAACAAAATTGACAAATCACTTTTTAACTAAAAAAAAAAAAAAAAAAAGAGAGAGAGAGAAGATGCAAATAACATAAGATGAAATGGATAACATCACAACAACAAATACCAAAATTAAAAGAATAACAACAGAATGCCATGAATAACTTTACTAAAAGAAATTTGAAAACTAAGGGAAATGGACAAATTTCTGGAAACACACAATCTACCTAAACTAACACAGACTGAGGTAGGAAGTTTGATTAGGCCCATAACAAAAAAAGGAAATGTTCATTGAATTTTTCTTGGATGGATTGTTCTGTCTATGTCTGTGAGTTCAAGTTGTTGAATAATGTTGTTGAGATTTCTGTTTCTTTTTAAAGTTTCTTACTAGTTGTTCTGTCCTTCATTGAAAGCGGTGTCTTAAAGTCTCCTGTCTTTACTCTGGACTTTTTTAGTTCTCTTTTCCATTTGTTCACGTTTGCTGGATGTATCTTAGTGCTCTTCCATTGGTGAACAGTTAATTATTATGGCTATGTCCTCTTGCTAGATGGACCCATTTACTATTGTCTAATGCCCTTCATAGTCCCTTATGCTGGTTTTTGCCTTGATGCCCATTTTATCAGAAATTAATTTACTACATTTTAAGGTAGTGAAAAAAAGCATATTGGTTCAGGCAGCTTCACTGGAGAATTCTACCATACATTCAGAGAAGGGCTGACACCAATTGTACACAAACTATTCCAGATCATGGGAAAAGATGGAATACTCCCAAATTCATTTTATGAAATAAGCATAACCCTGACATTAAAGCCAGGCAATGAACGACACCACTAGAAAGGAAAATTATAAACAAACGTTCATTATGAATATAGATGCAAAAATTTTCAACAAAATCATAGGCAAAATAATCCAACACTATATCAAAAAAATCATGATCAAGTGGGAACAAGTGGGATTCATACCAGTTACAGAAGAATGGTTCAACATAACAAAAACAATCAATGTAATCCACTACAAAAAGAAAATAACAACATAATCATATCAACTGATGCAGAAAAGGCATTTGATAAAACCCAGCACCCAATCCTGATAAAAGCTTTCAGAAGATAGCAATAGAAGGTAAATTCCTCAACATAATTAGAGGCATATGTGCAAAACCAATGGTCAACATTATTCTCAATGCAAAGAGACTGTAAGTATTCTCCTTATGAACAGAAACCAAACAAGGATGCCCTCTATCTCCACTCCTACTCAACATAATATTGGAAATCTAGACAGGGCAATAAGGCAAGAAAGGGAAATAAAAGGCATCCAAATTGACAAGGAGGAAGTAAAACTGTCATTATTTGCAAATGATACTATCCTATACATAGAAAATCCCAGAGATTTGGCAAGAAAATGACTGGAACTAATTGAAAGATTCAAAGTGGGGGAAACAAGATCAACTTACAAAAGTCAGTTTCCTTTACACTAATGAAGACAACTCTGAAAAGGAAATAAGGAAAAAAAAAATACCACTTATGACAGCTACCAAAAGGATAAAATACATAGGAATAAATTTAACTAGAGACACAAAAGACTTACATAAAGAAAACTGCAAAACACTACTATAAGGAAGTAAAAGAGACCTACAGAAATGGAAGTATATTGCATGCTTTTGGATAGGAAGACTGAATATTGTGCAAATGTTCTACACAAAGCAATCTATTTAATTTAATTAACATTTTTAATTAGATTTAAGGCAATCCTGATCCACATATTTTCAACATTCTTTAAGAAGATGGAAAAACCAGCCACCAATTTTATATGGAAAGGGAAGGGACCTTAAATAAGCAAAACAATACTGAAGAAGAACAAAGTAGGAAGTCCCACACTTCCAAATCTCAAAACCTACTATACAGCCATGCTAGTCAAAACAGCCTGGTAATGGTACAATGACAGACACTCCGACCAATGGAACAGAATTGAGAACTCAGAAGTAGATCCATGAACCTATGACCAGGTGATCTTTGACAAAGGGCCAAAATCCATACGTGGGAAGGAAGCAGTCTTTTTAACAAATGATGCCAGCAAAACTGGATATCCATTTTCAGAAAAATGAAACAAGATCTATGTCTCACACCATATAGAAAAACTAACTCAAGATGGTTCAAAGACCTATGTAAAACCCCAAACTATAAAAATCATTAAAAGAAAAAGAGGGGCAAATTATGGGTCTTAATTTATGGCATAAATTGACTATCCAATATAACCAAAAATACAGAAACAGTAGAAAACAAACTAGATGACTAGGACCTTGTACAAATTAAGTTCTTATGTGTATCACAGACTTCTCAAAAAGAGTAAAAAGACAATCTACAGAGTGGGGAAAAATATTTGGCAGCAATATATCAGATAAAGAACTTATCTCTAAAATTTATAGAAATTTTCAACACCTCAACAATAAAAGTATAAAAAATCCAATTATAATATGAGCAGAGAACATGAACAGACATTTCACCAAAGAAGATACTCAGGTGGCCAAAAACACAGAAGAAAACCTCTTGGGAACATCAGCAATTAGAGAGACTCAAGTCAAGCAATAATGAGGTATCATCTCACCTTGGCAATAATAGCAAAATTCAACAAGACAGAAAGTAACAAATGCTGGAGAGGGTGTGGAGAGATTGTAACTCTTACACACTCCTGGTAAGACTGTAAAATGATACAACTACTGTGGAAAATGGAATGGCACTTCCCTAAAAAGTTGGAAACAGAAATACCATCTGACCCAGCAATTCCACTACTAGGTATATATTCTAAAGAAGTCAAAGCTAGGAAACCCGTGTTCATTACAGGAGTGTTCACAACAGCAAAGAGTTGGAAACGACAAAGTTCTCATCAACGGATGAATGCATAAACAAACTGCGGTACATATACACGGTGGAATACTATGCAAAGTTAAAGAATAATGAAGAATTTGCAAAAAACCTCATAATGTGATTGAACCTGGGGGACACTGTACTATGAAATAAGTCAATCACAAAAGAACAATTATTGAATGACTCCACTATTGTAAGGACCTCTGGTGGCAAAGGGCCTAAGGCATTTGACTGCTAACCAGAAGACTGGTGGTTCAAACCCACCAGCCACTCCTCAGAAGGAAGATTGGGCAATTTTCTTCTGCAGTGATACCGCTTCAGCAACCCAAGGAGGAGTTGCTATGAGTTGGATCTGACTCAACAGCAATGAGTTTTTCACTCTTGCCCCCCCCCACTATTTTGAAAAGTCAAGGATAGATTTACATATGGAAAGAAAGATTCTTTAATTGTTACCAGGGATGGGAAGGGAGAGGAGGGAAAATTTCTAGCTAAGTAGGATATATGTGTTGATTTGGGTAAAGGGAAAGGTAATATACAAAAAAGTAGGTGATTAGCACAATATCACTAAGGAAAAGGAGGGCATAGAGAGGTGAATGAGAGTTACAGGCAGCAAAGGAAAATGCTATTACAAACACAATCCTACATTACCAGTAATAACAAGCATTGATCTATGAGTGCATACATAGGTAGACAGGCAGGACTATACTTATTATATACTATATAGGTTATAACCACAGGACTATATAGATTTGGCAGACAATAATTTCTATATAGTGAGCTCTGGTGGCTCTCATAGGCATTTGACTGTCATAAGTCTGGTGTTTCAAAGCCACCAGCCACTCCCCAGAAGGAAGATTGGGCAATCTACTTCCATAGTGATACAGCCTCGGAAACCCAGGAGGGGTCTCTGTGAGTCGGGTTTGACTCAATGGCAGTGAGTTGGTTGGTTGGTATTTCTATATATGTATTTGTATGTGCTGTTAAAATATCCGTGTATACAGTAGAACAAAAATGGGGCAAAATTATGAAAACTCAGCCATACCAAAAACCTTGAGGAAATGAATTGCTGGGCCTGTGCCCTCAGGATCATAGTCCAAAGGGACATCACGATCAACTGGCATAATATAGTCCACAAAGACAATATTCTTCATCCTATTTCGATGAGTAGTGACTCAGGTCTTAAAAGCTTGTGAGCAGCCATCTAAGGTGCAACTATTCGTCTCTCTTTGTCTAGTGCCAAGAAGAATGAAGAAAATCAAAGATGTGTGGGAAAAAATTATTTCAAGGGACTGACGAGTGGACCACATGAACCTAAGAATCTATGACCCTGAGACCGAAAGTACTAGATGGTACCTGGCTACCACTGTCAACCACTCTGAAAGGGATCACAACAGGATAACTCCTGGATACAGTAGAAGAAAAATGTGGAACGAAACTCAAAATCATATAAAAGGCCAGACTTACTGGCCTGTTAGAGACTGGGGGAATCCCTGAGACTGTGGCTTTTAGCCATTCTTTAAGCCTGGCACTGAACTCACCTCTTATGGCTCAACTTTCAGGCAAACAATAGACAGTTCTATGGGACAAACAACAACATCGGGAAATTACTCGTTCCTTGTAACAATAAATCATATGAAACCAAAAGGGCAGCATTTGACCACAGATAAAGCTCAGAATACAAGAATGGATAGGAAAGATGGAAATGGTAATAACCACAGGGAGGAAGTGGGAAGAGTGTTGTTACATCATGGGGATTGCATTCAATGTTGCGAAACAAAATATGTATGAACAGTTGAATGGAAAATGAATTTGTTCTGTAAACTTTCACTCAAATCACAATAAAAAGATTTTAAAAAGTCAAAACTATATAGAAAGGTATAATCAGAGAAATTTCCCTTTCATTTGTATCCTTTCTACCTCTATTTCTATCTATCTCATAGGTAACTGGTTTTGTTATAGTCTGAGCTCTGGTAGCATAGTGCCTAAGGCACTTGACTGCTAACCAGAAGACTGGTGGTTCAAACCCACCAGCCACTCCTCAGAAGGAAGATGAGGCAATCTACTTCCATAGTTATACTGCCTTGAAAACCCATGGAGGGGTCGCTATGAATCAGGTCCAAGTCAACAGCACATAACAACAGCAACAACATATTTTTTTTTAATGGAGGAAGCATCAAAAGAAGATGAAAGGAGTACACGGAGTCATGGTACCAAAAAGAATTGGTTGATGTTCAATCACTTCAGGAGGTAGCATATGATCAAGAACTGATGGTATTGAAGGGAAAAGTCCAACCTGCACTGAAGGAATTGGCAAAACAAACAAACAAACAAACAAAAAAGTCTCCAGGAACTGGCACAATATCCACTGAGATGTCTTAATAAATGGATGCAGTGCTGGAAGTGCTCGCTCATTTTTGCCTAGAAATTTTGAAGACAGCTACCTGGCCAACCAACTGACAGAGATCCATACTTCTGCCCATTCCAAAGAAAGGTGATCCAACAGAATGCAGAATTTTTCAAATAATATCATTAATATCACATACAAGTAAAATTTTGATGAAGATAATTCAAACACAATTATAGCAGTATATTGATAAGGAACTTCCAGAAATTTAAGCTGGATTTAGAAGAGAATGAAGGATATCATTGCTGATGTCAGATGGATCTTGGCTGAAAGAAATAATTACAGAAAGATGTTTACCTGTGTTTTATTGATTACACAAAGACATTTGACTATGTGGATCATAACAAACTATGGATAACATTGTGAAGAGTGAGAATTCTGGAACACTTTATCGTGCTCATGAGGAATCTGTACATAGAACAAGAGGCAATTGTTCGAACAGAACAAGGGGATACTGGATCATTTAAAATCAGGAAAGATGTGCATCAGTGTTTTATCCTTTCATCACACTTATTCAGTATGTATGCTAATTAATTTGAGATGCTGACTATATGAAGAAGAACATGGCATGAGTAGTGGAGAAAGACTCACTAACAACCTGCAATATGCAGATGACACAACCTTGCTTGCTTTAAGTACAGCAGATTTTAAGTACTTACTGATGAAGATCAAAGACTACAGTCTTCAGTATGGATTACACCTCAACATACGGAAAACAAAAATCCTCACAACTAGATCAATAAGCAAAATCATGATAAATGGAGAAAAGATTGAAATTATTAAGGATTTCATTTTACTTGGATCCTCAATCAAAGCTTGTGGAACCAGCAGTCTGATAATGGTGAAATGATGTATTGTTGTTGTTGTTGTTATGTGCCGTCGAGTCAGCCCTGACTCATAGCGACCCCTCCTTGGGTTTCCGAGGCAGTATCACTACGGAAGTAGGATTGCCCAATCTTCCTTCTGAGGAGTGGCTGGTAGGTTTGAACCGCCAGCCTTCTGGTTAGCAGTCAAGTGCCTTAGCCACTATGCTACTGGGAAAATACACTGCAAAAGACCTCTTTAAAATGTTTTAAAGCAAAGACGTCACTTTGAAGACTAAGGTGTGCTTGACACAACCCATAGTGTTTTCCATAGCCTAGTATGCATATGAGGAAGACTGCAGAAGAATTGATGCATTTGAATTGTAGTGTTGGTGAAGAATTTTGAAAGTACCTTGAACTGCTAGAATAATGAACAAAGCTGTGTTGGAGGAAGTATAGCCTGAAAACTCCTTAGAAGTGAGAATGGCCAGACTTCATCTCAAGGACTTACTTAGATCATGTTGTCAGAGGAACTAGTCCCTGGAGAAGGATATCATACTGGGTAAACTAGATAGTCAGCAAAAAAGAAGAAGACTTTCAACGAGATGGATTGACACAGTGACTGGAGGGACAAGCTCAAGCATGGCAAGGATTGTGAGAATGGTACAAGACCACGCAGTGTTTTGTTCTGTTGTACATGGGCTTGCTATGTGTCAGAACTGACTCAATGACACCTAGTAGCAACAACATGTAAAACAAAGTAAATACATACTTGTGTGTGTATGAATGTATTTTCCCCTTTATTCTTAAATAAAAAGTAGTGTACTAAAGAAAAAAACGAAACAAAGCAAAACACCAAATTTATTGCCATTGAGTATATTCCAACTCATAGTTACCTATAGGACAGAGTAGACTTCTCTTATTGAAGGAGCTCTGGTGGCACAGTGCCTAAGGCATTTGGCTGCTAACTGGAAGGTTGGTGGTTCAAACCCACCAGCCACTCTGCAGAAGGAAAATGGGGCAATCTACTTTTGTAAAGATTTACCACCTCAGAAACCCAATGGGGATCACTATGAGTCAGAATCGACCTAGCGGCAATGAGTTTTGTTTTTTTTTTTCCTTCTTTGGAGTGGGTATTGGATTTGAACTGGTATACTTTCTGTGAGCAGCTGAGTACTTAACCACTGCACCACCAATGCTTCTTAACTGGTATTTAGGGATCTCCCAAATCTACAATTTCATAATATGTGTTTATTAAAACTGAAACCTAGAACTTTGTTGAAGGAATGACAATGAACCTAAGCTGCTCAATGAGGTCCTTTATTTGTGTATTCTTCATTAACAAATATATGAATCACAGTTGCTGATATTAGGTGAATAGCATTTCCCACACATTGTTGAATTTATAGGTCTTTGAAAAGTCCTTAGTTCAAAATTTCTCTTTTTTCACTAATAATAATAATACCAAATACCTATTAGTGCTTCTTTGTGCCAGGCAATGTTCAAAGTGTTTTGCAAATATTAATTCTTATAATCCTCACAATAATCCTCTGAGGAAGGTACTATTATCTTCATCTTCATTTCACACGTGATCCTTCACTAAGGCTTAGACAGGGTAGGTAACTCGCCCAAGTTTCCAAAATGAGATTCAACAAGACAAGCCAAGATCTTAAGCCAGATATTTCAGCAATGTCAATTATGTTACACTGGCAGTGAACTAAATATTTTTCAGCAACAACTTGAGAAACAATGGTTTAGAGGAAAAACAACCTTTTAGACATGCATTATATGAGAAGTAAAGACAATCAGAAACCCTTCCTTAAGCATATTAAATATTGACACATTTTAGATAATGAAATTTTGTTTTTACCCTTCTCCTTATGAGATCTGTGGGCAGATTCATAGCTCAAGTGACAAAAATGTAGCATGGGGGAAATTTCTTTAATTTCTGTGTTTTACTTAAATTACATGAGTATGTTTAACAAGTAGAGAGATGGCATTCATCCCCTCTCAATACCCCCTTAATTTGAGCTCTGAATTGAAGAAATCATCGTTAGTAAGCATTATGTGCAGGTGTTTTTGGTGGTATTTACTAAGAAGTCTCCAGTTTCTACACATTAAGAGAAACTTTTAACAATAGACTACCAGAAGAATAATAAAATGCACAGCAACAGAAACATTTTGACACTTTTATTGTTTGAAGTATATACCAAATGTTGGGACTTTGCAAATCAGTTGATGTTGTTCAATTGTGAATTCTGAAAGTGCCCAAGTGACAGTTTTCTGCCTACAAAGTCAAGATCTAAATTGCAAAAGCAACCCTGTCCTCCTGGGTGATAAAAGGAACTGTTCCAAAAAGTTTGCCTTTTTCATAGTGTTGTGAAATCTGATTGCAGTCTTTTAATTCTAACTTTGTTTTGCCAACGTCTCTGTGGAAGAAATTTTTCTAATTTATTTTTAAATATAAACAATAGTAAATAAGTAAAAATAGTTTCTGAACATGAACCTTAATATTGGGGAAAATGAATAAATAGTTATTAAATACCCCCATGAATGAACTGAAATAATCTCTTGGTGAAGCATTCTCTCCATGAATGAGGATGGGAGAATTAATTTATTTTCTATTTTGAAATAGAAAACCAACTTCTGTTAACATCTTTGGGTAACATCTCTTCTCAATCTTTTTGGGTAACATAGGACACTGTCCTCAAGTTATGAAATCCACCATTTACTCTTTCAGTCTAAAAGCAATTATAGTACAACTAATACATTCTAGGAATAATGCTAGATCCATTAATACAGGTAAAGGTAGAAGGCTTAAAGCTCACAGACAAGTATAGCAGAAAGAGGAAATAAATGCCTGCCCTCTGACAAAGGTATCAATTGGAGTGCTCCAAGCATATGTAGGAAGGGGACCTGGATTCTTAGATATCTAAACTAAATTTTGAAAGAGCAGTTAGTAAAAGTTACTCATAGCAACCCCTCCTTGGGTTTCCAAGGCATTATCTCTACAGAAGCAGATTGCCTTATCTTCCTTCCAAGGAGTGGCTAGTGGGTTTGAACTGCCAGGCTTGTGGTTAGCGGTCGAATGCCTTATGCACTATGCCACCAGAGGGATCCCCCCCTTTTTTTCCCCTCTGACAAAGGTTTCAGAGTGCTACAGGTATCTGTAGGAAGGAGGCCTGGATTCTTAGATACCTAAACTAAATTTTGAAAGAGGAGTAAAGTTCATCAAATGGAGAATAGAGGAAGGGGCATTCCAAACAAATGGAAGAAAATATTTGCAAAACCAAGAGGTGTGAGTATATCTGGAGGCCAAGAGAATAAGAAGAGAGGGCTGATGGAAGTGAGAGGATAAGCAAAGCCAGATTATGAAAAATCTAATATGATGTGAAAGGAATATGGGAATGCTTGTGAAAGCAATAGGAACTGAAGAAAAAAAAAAATCAGTGCAGGGGAATAATAGGATAATATTTACTATGATTCTCAATCAGGAACAATTTTGCCCCTTAGGTTACATTTGGTTACAACTAGGGGAGGAAGACGATGGTAGTGGCATTAGTGGTAAATGGACAGGGATGCTGTTAAATATCTTGCAATGCACCAAGTGACTCACCACAACAGAGAAATGTCAAAATTACCACGTTTGAGAAACCCTGGTGTGGTAGGCTGAATAATGCCCCACACACATACTTAAACCAATTCCACATTCTAATCCTCAGAAACATAGCAAAGATCATGAAGATGGAGCAGGATTAGACAGTGTTTCATTCTGTTGTAAGTAAGGTAGCTATGAGTCAGAGCTTACCCAACATCTAAGAACAACATATACATATATATATATATATATATATGAAATTGTTCCCACAGTTATAGCATCTGGCAAGTCCCAAGTTCGAGGTTGTCAGGTGTCACACTGGAGGTTTCTTCTGATTTAAATAACTGCATAACTGCAGGGGCAGCAGACAATACAGCAGGCTTCTGGCTCCAGAGGCTGATGAATCCAAGATTGGCAGGTAAAATGGCAGACTCTTGGCTCACAGGATGCAAAGACAACAATATCAAAATTAGCAGGGAATACGGCAGGCCACTGGTTCAAGTCCAGATGATGATGAGCCAGATACAGTATCCAGAATGAACAAAAAGCCAAAGATTTTTGCCAGAATGTCCATATATGTTGGAAGCAGGCCACAACCCTGAGGAAACTCCCTTTCAACTGATTGGTAGCTCACAGCAGTTTTCATCATGGAAGTGATTACATTATATCAGATCTCATTATAGTTAATGACTACATCATAACTGCTAAACCACTGAAAATCATTGCCCAGCCAAGCTGACACACAACCTTAACTATCACAAATGCTAATTTGTTTTCTTAGTTTATCCTGAGCAGAAATTTTTACTTTTGATTTACTAAATTTATCAATATTTCACATTATTTTTTACTTCCCCCAAACCCAAGAAACCTCATTCCTCATCCCAATATCATAAAAATATTCACTATCGTCTTTTCTGTTAACTTCATAATTTTGGGAGCTCTGATGGCCTAGTGCCTAAGGCATTTGACTGCTAATTAGAAGGCTGGAGGTTGAAACCCAGCAGCCACTCCTCGGAAGGAAGGTCAGACAACCTACTTCCGTAGTGATACTGCCTGGGAAGTCCAAGGAGGGGTAGCTATGAGTCAAAATTGACTCCACAGCAGTGAGTTTTATAGTTTTAGGAGACCTGGTGTCACAATAATTAAAGTGTTCAGCTGTGAATCAAATGGTAGTTCAAACCCATTAGCCAATCTGAAGGAGAAAGATGTTAACAGTCTGCTTCTGTAAAGATTTACAGCCTTGATAACACTATGGGCCATTCTATTGTCACATGGGATTGCCAGGAGTTGGAATTGACTCAACATCAGTGGGTTTGGGTTTTTTTTTTTTGTTTGGTTTATAGTTTTATAGTGATAGATTGATTATTGACCTTAATTGTCTACTTGTTTTCTTTCAGTAATGTACTAATTCCCATCTATGCCATTACTCTCTGTAGGAGATTAGACTTCACTGGGCCGTTGTCAGGTCTGACATTTGACCACTTTTGTTCAATTGAATGTTACTTCTCTTATCTACCCATAAATATATGAGTGAGTTATAAAATGTTATTGTTGTAAGCTATTGAGGTTTGGCATGGTTTGCTGTGCAGAATAAACTGAGGAAATCTGACACTTATATTTACATTTAGGCCTTTTATCTGTAATGCAATCATTGTTATTTGTAAAAATTTATTACAGGCTTTTCCTACATCTATGGAGATCATCTATTTTTCTCTTTTAGTCTACCATTATGGTGAATTACATCAAGATTTTATTTTTTTTCCCTTAATTGTGGTAAAATGTATACAACATAAATTTTTTATCATTTTAACCATTTTCACATGTACAATCCAATGGCATCAATCACACTTACAACGTTGTGCAACAATCACTAATGACTTTTTCCAAAATTTTTCATCATCCCAAATGGAAACTCTGTACCTATTAAGCAATAATTCCCCATTATGTCATCCCCCAACCTATGTTAACCCTTAATCAACTTTCTACATGTATGAATTTGTCTATTCTAGATATTTCATGTAAATGGGATCTTATAATATTTTTCCTTTTGTGTCTGGCTTATTTCACTTAGCATAATGGTTTCAAGGCTTATGGATGTTGTAGCATATATTAGAACTTCATCAATTTTTATGGTAGGATAATATCCCTTTGCATATATAACCAACATTTTGTTTTTTTTTTGCTTTTCTATTGATGGGTACTTGGGATGTTTTCATCTTTTTGGCTATTGTAAACAGTGCTGGAATGAAAAATGGTACAAAATCTGAGTCTGGGATTTCAAGGAGTGGATTTGCTATTTCATTGTGTTTAACCTTTTGAGGAACTGTCAATCTTTTTTCCACAGTGGCTGCACAATTTTACCTTCCCACCAGCAATGGACAAGAATTCCAATTTCTCCAGATCTTCATCACCATTTTTCATTATCCTTAAAAAAAAAAAAAAAAAATTATAGCCATCCTCCATCCTGTTGTTGTTGTTATGTGCCGTTGAGTCAGCCCCAACTCATAGTGACCCCTCCTTGGGTTTCTGAGAGGTATCACTACAGAAGTAGGATTGCCCAACCTTCCTTCCCCGGAGTGGCTGGTGGGTTTGAACCACCAGCCTTCTGGTTAGCAGTCAAGTGCCTTAGATACTATGCTACCAGAGCTCCTATCCTCCATCCTAGCGAGTGTTAAACTACCCAGAGGTGCTTCAGAGGAAAGGCCTCGGGATCTTCTTCCAAACAGGTCATAGTCTTGGAAACTCTCTGCAGTGCAGTTCTCTCTGCAACATATGTGGTCACCATGATTCAGAATGGGAGCTCTGGTAGCGTAGTGCCTAGGGCACTTGACTGCTAGCCAGAAGGCTGGTGGTTCGAATCCACCAGCCACTCCTTGGAAGGAAGATTGGGCAATCTAATTCCATAGTGATGCCACCTCGGAAACTCAAGGATGGGACACTATGAATTGAGTCCGACTCAATGGCACATAACAATAACAAGAACATGATTCAGAATTTACTTGATATCAATCGCTTGGTATTGGGTTCGTAGGTGTGAAGTGGTATCTCAATCTTGATTTGATTGCATTTCCCTAATAACTAATGGTGTTGAACTTTTTCCATAGCTTATTGGCCATTTGTATCTTTTCTTTGGGAAAGTCTCTAAGTCATTTGCCCATTTTTGATTAGATTTTTTGTTGTTTTGTTGAACACCAATAGAGTTTTGATCAGGAAGTCATTCTTGCAATACTGGGATAAGCCCTATCTAATCACACTGTATTCCTGATACATTTGAATTTGAAACAAAACAAAAAAAAGTCACTGCCGTCGAGTTGATTAAACTCATAGCGACCCCTCCTTGGGTTTCCAAGGTGGTATCTCTACGGAAATAGATTGTTCAATCTTCCTTCTGAGAAGTGGCTCGTGGGTTTGAACTGCCAGCTTTCTGGTTAGCAGTCAGATGCCTTAGGCACTATGCCACCAGAGCTCCCATTTTGAATTTAGTTATTTTACTGTTATCTCAATTGTGTTTAGAAGTGAACTAAGACTATTTTTTTTCTTTTTATTTTATATTGTCTTTATCCAATTTTTATATCAAAGTTATAATAGTAGCTTCATAAAATGACTTAGGCCGGTCTCCCTTCTTTTCTGGAAGAGTTTTTTATAAGATAAAGAGTATCTGATTTTTAAAGTTTCACTTTAAAGGATCTCTTTTCAACTAAATATGAAGGAACAAAAAGAGAAATAGAATAGGTGTTTTGAGACAATTTTAGAAGAAGCTGACTTAGTTAGTTAAAATGTTTGCTGTAATTCATTATAAGTGAGATTTAAATCTTCGCAGCAGAATTTTGGAATTCTTAGTGTTTAGCAATTTTGGACAGAACTAGTAATATTAGCACTTTTGTATATTCGCCACATTTGCTGTTGTCATTTTGGCTGCCAACCATTTTAGAAGGTAATTTCTACTGTATTTCCTGTCAGATTATTAATGAAAATAATTTAAAAAAATTCAGCATAAGTTATTCTTCAATGGGTAAAATGAAATACAAAGAAGAATAATACACCATCAGGCAACTAAAATAAAACTTAGATTTCTGGTGGAGATCACTTTTGTTCCAGTGAGGAAATATTTCCTTCTAATCATTCTTCAGAAATGCATAGTTCCCATGTGAAGTAAAGGTGCAACTATTGTCTGCTTTGATTGTGTCTGGATGTTGGTGAATAGTTTAGTGATGATTTCACTTCACGAAATAAAAGCTAAGATCTGAAATCTTACTAGATTTAAGCTAAGAACCAAAACTGTAAGAGGTTTGAAAGTTGTTATCCACATATTTATCATTGCTATTTTTAATGTCTGCCAGTTTCACATAACAAATAATCTGCAAACTTTTAAGACATAAACAACCTTGCTTTTGAGGTTGTGTTTTAGGACAGCAAGGCTTTTTGAGATGTGGAAACAAGGGACAGGGCGGGAGGTGGTAGTTTACAAGACGAGCTGAGACCAAGTCTGACTTCTACCAAGAAGAAACAAAAAAGAATCCTGGGTCTAAGAATGGACCTGATGTTTTAAAACAGAAATCTTGAATTATGTTATTATGCCATGTTATTATGTCTACTCTGTGGACATTCCGAGCTGGGTTGATTGTATTAAGACATGATCTGAAGCAAAGTAACACTGAAATTGATAGCTATGAAATGACAGCAACAGATGGATCTTGCTAGCGTGAAGCAATCAAAGGTGTGCAAAGTTAAAGCAAAAATATTCAATTCTGAGCTTGACAGACCATATAGGTGCAGGTTATATCATTAACTAAAGGTCAGGTATAAATTTAGTGAGCTTGCTTAAGACAGTTGAGCATACTGTAGCCTTCTCAATCACATTTATTCTCCTGGGAGATGACTTGTCAGCTATATGTATGTCTATCTCTATCTATGTAACAAAGCATGTAGAAACATTAGGTGGTGATCAAGTCCAATCTATTGTATTTTATTATATTTGATGTTTTAATGAGAATATGATGATTATAATATAGGAAAAGATTAATATTCCTAGAAGAATAGAAAGATCAGTTGAAGTAGTCAAAAAAAAGATGACTTCTTGCCCAAACATTTAGCATATAATTTAAATCACCTACCAAAGTCAAAAGAATAAATCTTTAATAATTTGTATATGTCCTGAAACAAAAACAATATTTGGAAATTTTTCCTTTTATGTAGACAGGGTTCAGAATTTATATATTAAGCCTCAGCAGAGATTTTTTTTCACCTTTCTGATCTAATTATTATTTGCTTGTACCCAGTATGAACCAGTGATTAAGCAACAATAGGCTCTATTTTTCATTATTAATCTCTTGTACTTGAAAGGTTTATCAGATCTAAACCTATCAAGCATTTAAAAATGTGTACTTCTTGCTTACTTTCTAAATAATGACACCTGGGGTTTTCTGTTCTACTGGTTTCATTTGTGAAGCAATTGGGAAATGCTTAGACATGTGTGCATGTGTGTGCTCACATGTGTGTGCATGTGTCTTCTCACATACGTGTGTGTTCATATGTGTGTGTATGTGCATGTGTGTGTGGATGTGTGTACCCAGACACACACATGCATGCATGTGTGCTTGTATTGTAGTCCTTCATATATAGGCACTCATTGTTACACAATATTCTAATTTAGATGAGCAAAGCTGAGAAACACTGAATTTTATTCATATATTAACTCCACTAGGGCATTCAGAGCCATATCCTAAATGTCGACTGGAATTACTGTCTATTTTAGATGTGGAAGTTTGCTTCAGTAGACAGTTATGTGACAGCTTGATTATAAATGGTTTTGATTAATTCCTCAGCACATGCATGTTAGAACTTGCTTATGAGATTGAGTGCTAATGGGAAAGGGATTTAGCACTTCACACTGGGAATTCAAAACTCCCCCAAAGAAAAGGGTTAAGCATAACATTAACTCAGATAGAAAAGGTCAAGGCAGTTACAGAAACACATCTGCAGAGATTCTGGATATGAAAATAATTTTGTACAAATTTCACCTTGGTAATGTCTTTCAAAATATGTAGGAAGTTGAATTGTTTCACAGGACAGTCAAAAATCTTCCTTGCTGTAGCCTGGACTTAACGTTTCATTTTAGAAAAAGTAGTGATATTTTAAAGAGTGCAAAACACTCCTTGGAGGAATTCTGATTACCAAAATGATGCATAATGGGGATGAGTCCACAATGAGTTCTTTGTGTAATGGTATAGAAAGTTTTAAAGTTTGCTCTTTATAGAAACTATTCTAGGATTGTAGAAAATGTGAAAATATCTCATTCAGGCAGAAGTCTGAATTTGGCTTCTGATGGAATCAAGAACTTCCTAAGTCTTTCTCTTTTTGTTAAAGTTAGGGCTTATGTTCAATAACATATAGTAAAACAAAACTATAGTGGCTTAACCAAATAGGAACTTTTTTGCTCACAAAACAATAAATCTGGACATTTTTAATAGGAGGTGCAAGGCTGGTGTGCTAGCTTAATAATACTATTTCCTGAATTTCTTTCTTCTGTTTTTTCCATCATCCTCAAGGATAGTTCATTGTTGTAAGAGAATATTCTCCAGTACCAGTCTCCTTTCTATATTCTAGGCTGGAAGAATAAGAAAAGTATGAAGGGGAGGGGCTGGCATTTGTGTCAACAAAGCAAAGCTACCCAGGTTGTTTAGCTAATCTCATTGACCAAATCATGTCATTTTATGGCTAGTCTTTGCTGTAATTGGGGGAGAAGTAGGTGTTTTCCCCCTGCATGCTTTACCAGTAAAAAATAAAATACAGGTTCTTTTAGCAAAAGCAAAGAAAATAATTGATCTTGTGTAGGCAACAAGCAAGGGATTGCTTCAAGATATTTACCATGTCCATTATGATTTGAAAGGAGCTTTGGTGGTGCAATGATTAAGCACTCAGCTGCTAACTGAAAGGTCAGTGCTTGGAACCCATCCAGTGGTTCTGAGGGAGTAAAGACTTGGCATTCTCCTCTTACAAAGATTATTTCCTAGGAAACCCTATGTGGCAGTTCTACTCTGTCCTAAAGGGTCACAACGACTCAGAATCAACTCAACAGCACACAACAACACTATGATTTGGTAGAGCCTGTGACATTCTGGTAGTTATTTTGTACATCACATCTTCTTCTTTGTAATGTGCTTGATTAGAAATAGATTTTGTGCAAAATAGCTTTAGTACACCGAGTTTGTATTCTCAAGGAATAATGATATCCAGAGAACGTGTTGCTGGAGAGTTCATTCCTGCACAGTGCTCCAAAAAGACAAACAATAACAATCAAAAACCAACCAACCTACCTACCAAACAAACAAAAACACCCCAAACAATTATTCACATCTAGAGAAAAGCTATGAAGGTATTTTTGGTTGACAATGCTGGATAAGAAAACAAAGCAAGTCTGATAGCATTCTTCATATGGTGTCTCAGAGAGGTGAAATCTAAGCCATATCGTATGTTGATTCCATCTCTACCTTATTAAGGAATCCACTGTAAGTCTTGTAAAAAAAAATACTTCTCAATCCTTCCAATAAAATCAAATACTACTTGTAATAGAATTAGCTGTGCCAATTGAACACTTAGTAATGTGCTTCAGTCTATCTAGTTAAAACCTGATTGTACTGGACATTTTGCACAGGTTCACTGTGAGCTTTGTTTTTCAGTCTTCTGATGTCTTTTAAAAAATCATTTAGTTGCTTTTTGTTGCATGTTCTCATATAACAGTATTGTGTTCTTGTTTCATGGACAATATTAAGGAGTTCTGAAGATGCTTTGGTTAAGGCACTCAGCTGCTAACCAAGAGCCGCTCCTTGGGAGAAAAAAAAAGGGAGTCTGCTTCCATAAAGATTTACAGTCTTTGAAACCTTATGGAGCAGTTTTACTCTGTTTTATGGGATCACTATGAGTCAGAATTGACTTGATAGCAGTCAGTTTGTTTTTTGGTTTGGATTAGAAATAGTTTTTTGGGAAAGTTTGTTTTTTGACCTTAATTTTTTTTTTTTTTTTATATTTTCTCTAATTTCTTTTTCTGTTTATTTGCGTTCATATGTTCCATGTTGGAAACCTTTCTCAAATGTTTGCTGGATGTGTGTTCATTTACTTATTTTTTAATTGGAAGTATTGTTTTTTGTTCATTTATTTATTTTTCAACTCTTTATTATTAAAAAATTTATGCATGAAGAGAACACTATTTAATATTAGATTGTACAGTTATTAATATTTTGCTGTGTGTCTAGAGATACATCAATATCCATCTGTATCAATTGCTGAATCATTTTTAAAAAATTTGTAAATATTATGCATCTTTACTTCTAATTATTTCAGTGTATCTCCTAAGAATCAAGGAATTTTTATACATAACCATGCTATCATTATTATCCTGAAGAAAATTAAAAACAATTACCTAGTATGATCTAGGGAGCTCTGGTGGCATAGTGCCTAGGACATTTGACTGCTAACCAAAAGGCTGGTGGTTTGAATCCACCAGCCACTCCTCGGAAGGAAGGTTGGACAATCTACTTCCATAGTGATACTGCCTCGGAAACCCAAGGAGGGGTCACTATGAGTTGGGTCCAACTCGATGGGAATAGGTTTAGTATGATCTAATATCCAGTCTTTAATGAACTTTCTCAAATTATTCTTAAATATCTTTTCAAGGTAATTTTTTTGAATCAAGATCCAGCAAAGTTTTATAAATTGCATTTTGTTATATCTCTTTAGTCTCTTTTAATCTAGAAGTTTCCCTCGTTCGTATTTTAATTAATTGTTTATTTTTTATGACCATGACTTTTTAAAAAGACCAGACCAGTTGACCAGTTGTCTTATGGAATGACCCACATTATATTTATGTCCGAGTGTTTCCTTGAGGTATTTTTAACTTAATATTTAATCTTCTGTATCTCATTTAAATGAATTTTAGATCTAAAGGCTAGGTTAGGTCCATTTTTTCTGTTTTGTATTCTATGACTTATCTCCATTTTAATTTTAGATTTTGTGAGTATGTAAAATTATTATTTTTTTTTTAAAGTCAAACCATGGAAAAGCCCTACTCTGATACACATGGCATCACCATGAGGCATCCCTGACTCCACAATAAGTGGTAAAAGTCAAAACTATAAAAAAGAAGTGTCATTCTCCTAGCCCACTACCTCTTTTACTTCATTTGCACCTTGTAGATAAACATTCTTATTTGTTTCTGGTTTATTGTTACTGTGTTCCTTTCTACACAAAAGATGGAGTATATATCTATTATATATATTTGCACTATATTTTTTCATATATTTTCACTATGTTTTTTACCTAACAATATTTTCTGGACATCATTTAATACCAATTCTTAAAGAATGATTCTTTCATTTTTAAAAGTGCATGGTGCACAGTCTTATGGATGTATGAGGATTCATTCAATCCTTCTTCTATAATGGGTATTTAGATGGTTAAAAATAATGTATGCAAACAGAAGCAATGGTGGTAGCCCTCATTCATGTAAGCCGAGAAATTTAGAACACAGTAACTTGCCCAATCACATATTGGTGCCCATTACAAAAACGGGTGTTTCAATGGAATGCAGAAATTGTCAAAAATATCATTAATGTCACATGAAAACAAAATTTTGTTGAAGATCGTTCCATTGGCAAGGAATTATCAGAAATTCAAGTTGGATTCAGAAGAGGAAGTGCAACAGGGATATTACTGCTGATGTAATATAGACCTTGGTTGAAAGCAGAGAAAACCAGAGAGATGTTTACCTGTCTTTTGTTGACCATGCAAGGGCATTCTAATGTGTAGATCTTACTAAATTTTGAATAGTATTCTGAAGAAGAATAGGAATTCCAGGACACATAATTGTGCCCAGGCAAAACCTGCACGTAGACAAACAGGCAGACATTTGCAGAGAAGAAGGTGATATTACAATGGATTAAAATCAGAAAAGGTGTGTGCCAGAGTTATATCTTTCATCATACTTATTCAATCTATACGTGAGCAAATAATTTCAGAAGCAGGATATATGAAGAAGAATGTGGCTTCAAGATTGGGGAAAGACTCATTCACAACCCATGATATGCAGATGGCACAACCTTGCTTTTTGAAAGTGAGGAGGACTTGAAGAACTTAATGAAGAAAGTCAAATACTATAGTCAAATACTATATGTATTACATCTCAACATAAAGAAAACAAAACTCCTTACAACTGAACCAATAATCAATATCATTATAAATGAAGAAAATATGGACATTGTCCAGGATTTCATTTTACTTGAATCCACAGTCAATGCCCATGGAAACAGCAATCAAGAAATCAAATGATATATTGTATTTGGCAAATTTGTTGCAAAAGACCTCTTTAAAGTGTTAAAAAGAAAGATATCACTTTGAGGACTAAGTTGCACCTGACTCAAGCCATGATATTTTCAGTCATCTCATATGCACGGGAAAGCTGAATAATGCAAAAGGAAGATCAAAGAAGAATTGATGTCTTTGAATTCTGATGTTGGCAAAGAATACTGAATATATTCTTTGGACAGCCAGAAGAAGGAACAAGTCTGTCTTGGAAGAAATACAATCAGAGTGGTCCTTAGCAGCAAGGATGGCAAGACTTTTTCTTACACACCTTAGACATATTATCAGGAGGGACTAGTCCCTAGGGAAGGACATTATGCTTGGTAAAGTACAGTGAAAAAGAGGCAGGCCCACACACAGAATGGATTGACACAGTGGCTGCAATCATGGGCTCAAATATAGCAATGATTGTGAATATGGCACAACACTGTGTTTCACTCTGTTGTATACAGGGTCACTATGAGTCAGAACTGACTCAGTGGCACTTAAAAATAACAACAACAACATTTGTAGTCTGGAAAATGTGAAAGGAAGAACAAAGAATTGAAGCATTTAAATCATGGCTTTGGCAATGAATATTGAATACACCATGGACTTCCAGAAGAAAGAACAATTCTGTCTTGGTGGAAGTACAGCCAGAATGCTCTTTGAAGTGAAGATGGTGAGATTTGTCTCAGTTAGTTTGGCCATGTTATTAGGCAGGATCAGTCATTGGAGAAGGACATCATACTTGGTAGACAGCAAAAAAAGAGGAAGATCCTCAGTGAAAAGGATTGACACAGAGGCTGAAACTATGGGCTAAAACATACCTATGACTGTAGGGATTGCACAGAACCAAACGTTTTGTGCTTTTGTGTAAGGGGACCTTATGAGTTGGCACCTTACAATCTAACAACAATGATTTACGAAAAGAAACAATTCTGTGATGGAAGCATAAGTACTTTTGTATTTGTTAGAAATGTATCTTCAGAATCAATTTCTGGAAACAGGTTTGCTAGGTCAAAAGTTTACACTCATATATAGTTTGTTGTTGTTGTTGTTGTTAGGTGGCTTTGAGTCTTTTCAGACTCATAGTGACCCTGTGTACAACATAATCACACTGTCTAGTGCTGGACCATCCACACAATAGTTGCTATGTTTGAACACAATGTTGTAGCCACTGTGTCAATCCATATTGCTTAGGGTCTTCCTCTTTTTCACTAACCCTCTACTCTTCTAAGCATGATTTTCTTCTCCAGAGACTGGAGAGCATGTCCTTCCTGATAGCATGTCCAAACTATGTGAGATGAAGTCTCATCATGCTCACTTGCAAAGAGCTTCTGGTTGTACATTTTCCAAGGCCAATTTGTTCCTTCTTCTGGAAGTTCATTGTATATTCAATATTTTTTGTAAGCACCATAATTCAAAGGCATCAATTCTTCTTTGGTCTTCCTTATTCAGTGTCCAGATTTGAAATACATGTAACAAAACCCAAACCAAACTCACTGCCATCGAGCTGGATCCAACTTATAGTGACCTCTCCTTGGGTTTAGTAGATTTCCCAACCTTCCTTCTGAAGAATGGCTGGTGGGTTTGAACCACCAGCCTTCTGCTTAGCAGTCAAATACCTTAGGAACTACACTACCAGAGGTCCTCAAATACATGGTATTTTCAATCAATCACCTCTCTTTTTTTTTTTTTTGTGGTTTTCATATATGTGTGGGAGCTGGACAATAAATAAAAAAGACTGAAGAAGAGTTGATGCTTTTGAGTTGTGGTGTTAGTGAAAATATTGAAAGTACAATGGAATGCCCTGGCCCCCCACAAAAAACAAAAAAATCTAACAAATCTGTCCTGGAAGACGTGTAGCTGGTATGTTCCTTGGCAGTGAGAAAGGCCAGAATCTGTCTTACCTACTTCGGTCATGTTGTCAGATGGGACCAATCCCTAGAAAAGGATATCATACTTGGTAAAGTAGAGGGTCAATGAAAAAGTGGAAAGCCCTCAACAAGAGGGATTGACACAGTGGCTACTATGATGGGCTCATGTATAGCAAGGATTGTGAAGTTGGCACAGGACCAGGCAGTTTTTCTTTCTGTTGTATATAGGGTCGCTATGAGTGTGAGATGACTTGACAGCACCTAACAACAACATAACAATGTGAAGTGATTGAAAATACCATAGCTTGGATTAAGGGTCACTTCAGTCCTCAAAGTGACATCTTTGCTTTTTAACCCTTTATAGAGATCTTTTGTAGCATATTTGTCCAATGCAAAATGTCATTTGATTTCCTGAGTGCTGGTTCCATGAGTGTTGATTGTGGATCCTAGTAAAATGAAATCCTTGGCAATTTTACCTTTTCTGTGTTTATCATGATGTTGTTTATTGGCCTAGTTGTGAGAATTTTGTTTTCTTTATGTTGAGATGTAATTCATACTGAAAGCTGTACTCTTTGATCTTCATCAGTAACTACTTCAAGTCCTCTTCATTTTCACCAAGCAAGGTTTTATCTAATCTGTTTGTTTCAGGTTGTTAATGAGTCTTCCTCCAATCTTAATGCTATGTGCTCATTCATATTGTCCAATTTCTCAGATTATTTATTCAGCATACAGGTTTACAAAGTATGATGAAAAAAGAAAACCTTACACACACCTTTCTTGATTTAAAACCATGCATTATCCCCTTGTTCTGTTTGAATTACAGCCTCTTGGTCTATGCACAGGTTCCTCGTGAGCACAATTAAGTGTTCTGGAATTCCTGTTCTTTGCAATGTTATCCATAATATGCTTTGATTCACGTAGTCAGATGCCTTTGCATAATCAATAAAATAGAGGTAAACATCTTTGTGATATTCTCTGCTTTTAGCCAAGATCCATCTGACATCAGTAATGATATCCCTCTTTTCATGCTCTCTTCTGAATCTAGTCTGAATTTTTGGCAATTCCTGTCAATGAACTGCTGTAGCTATTTTTGAATTATCTTTAGTAAAATTTTACTTGTGTGTAATATTTGAAAATTTCCACATTAGGTTATATCACCTTTCTTTGGGATGAATAATAATATGGATCTCTTTCTATCAGTTTGCAAAGTAGCGTAGATGAATGAGTGCTTCAATCATTGAATCTGTGTGTTGCAACAAGTCAATTAGTATTCCATCCATTCCTGGAGGTTTGTATTTTGCCAGTGCATTCAGTGCAGCTTGAACACCTTCCTTAAATACCATCTACTCTTGATCATATGCCACCTGCTGAAATGTTTGAATGTTGACAAATTATTTTTCATATAGTGACGATGTATATTCCTTCCATTTTCCCTTGATGCTTCCTGCATCATTAAATATTTTGTCCAGAGAATCCTTAAATAAATTATTGGAACTTGAAGCTTGGATTTTTCTTTAAGCCTGAGAAATGCTGAGTGTGTTCTCTTTTTGTTTTCATTATTATACTTTGTCTTCTTGAGCCACCCTTGGAAAGCTTCTGTTCAATTCATTTACTTCCTCATTCCTGCCATTTGCTTTAGCTACTCTATGCATGAAAGAAAGTTTTAGAGTGTGTTCCAAAATTTAGTCTTTTTTTTTTTTCTCTCCTGTCTTTTTGGTGAGCTTTTGCTTTTCTCAAGTATGATGTCCTTGATGCCATCCCACAACTTGTCTGGTCTTCAGCCATTAGTGTTCAATGTGTCAAATCTATTCTTGAGATGGTCTCTAAAGTCAGATAAGATACACTCAAGGTACTTCTTCGGCTCTCTTGGATTTGTTTTGTTTTGAGCTTTAACTTGAATTTGCATATGAGCAGTTGATGGCCAGCTCTGCAATTGGCCCTTGGCTTTGTTCTGCCTGATGATGTTGAGCTTCTCTTTTGTCTCTTTCCACACATACAGTTGATATGATTCCTGGATATTCCATGTGGTATGGTTCTCGTATATATTCGTTATGTATATTGTTGAAAAAAGGTATTTACAATCAATAAATCATTGATCTTATAAAATTCTGTCGTGATCTCTCGTATCATTTCTGGTGAGAAATCAGAGCTTATTCTTACTAGCTATCCTTTGTAGGTACCTTTTTTGTTTTTCCCATGCTGCTTTCAGGATTCTGTCTTTGTCTTTGGTTTTGATGAGTTTAATGATGATGTGTCTTGGTGATTTTCTTTTGGGGTCTATCCTGTTTGGGGTTCGTTGGACTTCTTGAATGGATATAGTCTCTTCTTTCATCATATCAGGGA
>NW_006921865.1:3413154-3427415 GCF_000298275.1 Orycteropus afer afer | reverse complement strand
TTCACCAAGCAGGTGTGAGGTATCAGAGTAATGAGAGGAATGAAGTACCTTTTCAGTCTTGTAGGTCCGGAGTGTCCTTGGGGTTGCTTGAAAGCAGAACGTGTTCTTAAGCCCCAGGAATCTGTGAGAGCACTGTCTCTTTAAATATCCAAAGTTGTCAAGCCACTTTTAAACATTCAAAATGGCAGCGTCCTCTGGACCGGCAAAAGTCCACACAGCTCAGCCTGCCTTTCTCTTCACCTTCTTTGTTTATTCCCCAGCCACCAGAGCAGTCATCTGTGCAGTCCCTGGTTAGCAGGGCTGATTTTTAGGTTAATTCTTAGGTACTACCACCACTCAGGAATCTCCAAGCTGTCTGTGCCATGCCATCAGGATCACTCAGGATCGCTGCCAGACCGCAGCTCTGTCTGTCTCCTTTTCTGGTATTTTCATGCAAATTATTCTGCTAGTTGGGGTTTAGTCCACTTCTATATCCTTCCTTTCAAGGCTCAAGTGTCAAGGATTATCTTCTCTGTGTTAAGTGGTTTCCCTATTCTTTGTTGAAGAAGGTCTGTGCAGTCTTTCTGTCTAGTCCGCCATCTTACCAGAACACCTGTTTTTCTCGTATCATTTCTATTCAACTATTGATTCTTCTTTGCTTTCAATGTTCACATTCCAACCACCAGTAATTATCAATGCATATTGATTGCATGATTGATACATTTAAGACTGAAGAAGTTGGTAAAAAATCTTCAGTTTCTTCATCTTGGCATTAGTGGTTTGTGCCTAAATTTGATAATAGTCATATTAGCTTGTCTTCCTTATAGGTGTATGGATATTGTCCTATCATTGACAGCATTGTACTTCAGGATAAATTTTGAATTTTTTTTTTTGGATGGTGAAAGTGATGTCATTCCTTTTTAATTTCTAGTTCCCTGAATAGCACACCACATGATTGCCCAATTAAAAATGGCCAATACCAGTCCATTTCTGCTTATTAATGCCTTTTATGCATTGCATTTCATTGAATTTTATGCATTGCATTTCATTTTTGTGAACTTCCAGTTTTCCTAGAATCATATTTCATATTCCACATTCTAATTATTAATGAATGTTTATAGCTGTTTCTGCTCATCTTGAGTCTTGCCACATCAGCAAATGAAGGTCATGGAAACTTTACATCCATATCATTAAAGTTTGAGGAAGCAGCTTTTCTCCATTCCAACCTGAGGGGATTATCTTCTAGCCCTGCATCAAACAATGTTCCATAGCTGTTCATAAGGTATTCACCAGGCTTTTTTTTTTATTTTTTTTTTTTCCAGCAGATCACCAGGTCTTCCTTTGTAGTCTGTCTTGGTCTACAAGATCCACTGAAACCTGTCCACCTGCTGAATTTGAAATGTTGCTGGCATAGTTTTCAGGATGACAGCAAAGCACAAGCCACCACAGTATAACAAACTGACAGATGTGCTGTGGTAATTTTGTTAGGTATTGCCAAATTCTGCATCATAAGGTTTGTATCAGGTTGCATTTCTGTCAGAAATGTGTGAGAATGTGTGTGTATGAGAAATGTATAAGAACAGCCTGACAAACAGAATGTGATGCCAAGCTTTATAATAAAATTTTTGAGGATTTGATATGTGAGATAGTATCTATCCTATTATTCATGCATTTTCTCTTATCATTAGTGAAATTAAATATCATTTTGTAGGTTTAACAGTAATTTTTATAGTTTGTAAAAATTGTATAAGACTTTTTCCATTTTTCTATTATGTTTTTGATATTTTTTACCTCAAGTTCTGTTTTAAAAAAATGTATTAAAAATGCTGGACTTTTATCCATGATATATGTTAGAAATATTTTCTCCAAGTTTGTTTCTTTTTAAAACTTTCCTTAAATGTCTTATTTTTAAAATTATTGATGATTTATTGTGTGTTCTGTGAAAGTTTACAGCAAGATAGGTTCCCATTTGACAATTTCTACACAAATTATTCAGTGACATTAGTTACATTTTTACAAATTGACACCATTATCATTAATTATGTTCTGGTTGTTGCAATTCAAGTACTCTAGTTTCCTTGACCCTTATCTTCTCATCTTTGTTTTAGAGTAATTGCTGACCTTTCAGTCTCATATATTTAGTCTTTTAATGGAACACTGTACACACAGATAATATCATTTATTTTGTGTGCAAATCTATTATTTCATTAAAATGTGACCCTGTGGGATATTATCTCAGAATGATAGTCTCAGGAATCCTCT
The DNA here is from genome assembly GCF_000298275.1 of Orycteropus afer afer. Lineage (NCBI taxonomy): Eukaryota > Metazoa > Chordata > Mammalia > Tubulidentata > Orycteropodidae > Orycteropus > Orycteropus afer. The sequence continues at coordinate 3,425,174 of NW_006921865.1, read as the reverse complement.
AGTTTCAATCAGTCCAGTAAGTCTGGGCTTTTTAAAAATTTGAGTTCTTTTCTACATTTTTCTCTCATTCTACTGGGGTCCATCTGTTGCTGTCCAAATCAGAATGGTCAATAGTGGTAGCGGGGCACCACTGACTTTTTTTGATCTTAGGGTAATTGAGGTCATGACTCAACCCTATGCACGACAGAATGAAACCCTGCCTGGTTGTGAACCATCCTCACCATCCTTGTCATACTTGAGCCCTCATTGCAGCCACTGTGTCAATCTACTTCTTTGAGGATCTTCCCCTTTTACTCTGACCCAGTTGGTATACACATATACATACATATATAATGGAGAAAAGCAACAAAGGTGGGCCTCTAAAAAGGTTGGTTAAGTTGATAAAACTTCAGGCTGCTAAGAACAAAAACTTAAAAAAAAAAAAAAAACAAACTAAAATCTACTACTTTCATGATAAATGAGTATTTTTAAAATGAATAATATGGACTTGAAAGGCATAATAATGAAATATTATAAACTATGTTATTCCAAGAACTATAATGATTTGATCAAATGAACAAATTTCTTGAAAAACACACCTATCAAAACTGATAAAACAGAAAAACAGAGCATTTGAATAATGCCATTATAAGGGAATAACACATATTGTTAAAATCTTCCCCTGTATAACAATCAAATTTCAAATGTCTTTACTGGGGTGAATCTTATAAAATATTTAAGAAAGAAATAATTCCAATACTACTGATATTTTCTCATAAAATATAAGATGAAGTTATCTAGAGATAAATCATTTGTTCTTTTTCTCTAAAAAGCTCATGAAGACATCATATCAAATTTAAGACTTCTGTTTATCAGAAAGACACCATTGAGAATGGACATGTCCCAGCTTAGAAGAAAGTATTTTCAACGCAGGTATCTGACAAAGGAATTTTATGCAGAATTTATAAAGAATTCCTCAAAAGAAATAACAAAAATAACAAACAAGCCCATGGAACAATGAGCTACCCAAATATTTTATAAAGAAGATATACATAAAAAATGTATACATCTTAAAAATTGCTCAAGACATCAGGGAAATACAAATTAAGACCACATCAGATATCATTATATACCAAAACCAAACCCCAACCTTCCTTCTGAGGAATGGCTGCTGGGTTTGAATCTCCAGCTTTCTGGTTAGCAGTCAAATGCCTTAAGCACTACACCACCCAGAAAACAAAACTCACTGCCATTTAATCAATTCTGACTAATAGCAACCCCCATTGGATTTCCAAGGCTATAAATCTTGAAGGGAACAAACTATCCCATCTTTCTTCTGCAGAGCAGTTGGTGGGTTCAAACCACTCACTCTTTGGTTAGCAGCCAAATGCCTTAACCACTACACCACAAGAGCTTCTTATATTCCACTAGAATGACTAAAATGAAAACATACTGTCAATACTAAGTATCAACAAGAATGTGGGACAACACTAATGCTTATATATAAGCTCTGGTGGCATAGTTCCCATGACATTTGATTGCTACCCAGAAGGCTAGTGGTTCAAACTCACCAGCCACTCTTTGGAAGGAAGATTGGGCAATCTGCTTCTGTAGTGATACCTCCTTGGAAACATTACAGGCTGAAAAAAACACTTTGAGAACAGGTTTGAGTTACATCATTATATGCATTTGTCTGAAGTTTTTAAATTATACATTTAATATATGCTTATTTCATGCTATGGTTTTTACTTCAGAAAAAGTACTATAAACAAATATTTAACTCTGGCTAATAGGTTTGCTTTTCTTGGTGATATAGATTAACATTTCTAAAGCAATTGTCTAGTCTAACAGATTTACTCATTCATATGTATTCATATGAAAGTGTAATGTCTCACTGTTGGTAAGGTCGTGACACATAAAGAAAAGGGGAAGACAAGAATATATCATAGGTGTTGTGTTGGAATTGGAAGAATTTATATGAAATCTTGGTTTTACAATGTTACGGATTGAATTGTGTCCCACAAAAAGATATGCTGAAGTATTAACACACATAACTGTAATGTAACCTTGTTTGGGGCTTGAGTGATAGATATATTTACAACACTGGCAAACAAAGCAAAACAGTAGCTGCTGAGGCTATTTATGTACAACCAAACACCTCATGGCATTTTGTATCTTGATTTGGATGTTTAGGGTCATGATTTCATTAGACATTCCAGTTAATTGGCTTAACCATGTGTTTACTACTTCTGTTCTAAGTCCTAATTCGTTGTGCAGTGCCTGGGGTCTTAAAAGCTTGAAAATGGTCATATAAGACACAATTGGGCATAGGAAAGAAGGATAAATGGAAATGGTAACCACAGGGTGAAAGTAAGGAGTGCTGTTCCATTGTCAGGACTACATTCAATGTCATGAAATAAAATGTGTATGAACAGTTGAATGGGAAATCAATTTACTCTGTAAACTTTCACTCAAATAACAATAAAAAAGCTTTTAAAAAAGAGATGAAGAAGAATGAAAGTCAGGAATAGGAGGAGGATATGGAATGTGTTACTTCCATGATGACTACCTCCTTTTCCTTGAGACCAGAACTAGATAGTGCTCAGCTACCACTACTGAGCATAAAGAGTCCATAGATGAATCCTGATCAAAAGGGGGAAAATTTCGAACAGAATTTCAAATTCTCATTGACTCTAGACTTTCTGGAACCATGTAGGATGGATGAACCCCTGAAACTACTATTTTGAAATAATCTTTAAACCTTAAACAAAAAACACCCCCTTGAAGTTATCTTAAAATACAATAGTTCAGCCTAAGTAGTAAAAAATATCAACCTTGAGGCTTATACTCTTTTAAGAACAATCTATGTGGTATCAAATTATCAACAGCAACTTGAAAGTTTAGACAGGCATGTTAAGCAGCAGTGAATTTTTGTTAATGGGGGAGGATTAACTCAGAAAAGGCACGTGAGAATGGTTGCACAACTTGAAGAATGTAATCAATGTCACTAAATTGTATATGTGGAAACTGTTGAATTGGTGTATGTTTTGCTTTGTATATACTCAACAACCACAACAAAATAAAATTTAGGAAAAAAGAAGAAAAGAAAACCCTATGGAACACTTCTACTCTGCAAAACATGGGGTTACCATGATTTGGAATCAATTCAATGGCAACTGGGTTTAAATGACCCCTCCTTGGGTTTCGGAGGCAGTGTCACTGCAGAAGTAGATTGCCCAACCTTCCTTCCAAGGAGTGGCTGCTGACTTTGAATCGCCAGCTTCTAGTTAGCAGTCAAGTGCCTTAGGCCCTATACTACTAGAGCTTCCTTTTTTGTTTTTGTTTTTTGTTTGGTTTTGACCTATTGAAAACCTGACAAGCAGTTGCTTAACCACAGAAAGTGATTCTGTTTCTCACGTACAAGAAGGTGTGAATACAGGTAGCTCTGGGCTGCTGTAGATGAAACTCTTCAAGATCATTAATGTATTAGACTTCTATTTCCCTTCTCTGTCTTTTTCAGTGTGAGGCCTTCGTCCCTTCTCACGTCTGCAGGATAGTTACTGCCCCTGTAGACATCAGCTTCCCATTCCAGGCAGTTAGAAAGATAAATTTTCAGAAGTCTTTTCCTCAAGGTATGCTGTTCCAAGGTATGTCTCCCTATATCTTACTGGATAGAATTGGTGCCTTAACTTCCCCCAGCTGTAAAGGAGTTAAGAGTTTGATATATTTACATACTAAGTGAGGAACATTGATAACCTCCTCCAACAAAATTGAAGTTCTGTTAGCAAGGAGAATGGAGAGAATAGATAGTAGTAATTGATTAGCAGTGTCTCTAACATGCTTACTGTACAAAAATTAGAATATACACAGAAGCATTTCTTCAATTCTTTTTGTTCCATTTTTTATTTGTTTATCCATTAATTTATTTTATGATGTATGTCCATCTTCTCTTTCTCCTGGTCAATGCTGTATTTGTAAATGGAGATTTCCTTGGCCTTACTTCAGATAGTTCCAGAAATGTTCAAGCTATGTCCTTAAGGTCACAGTTTTCTGATATAAATATTTGCAAATAACATTTATTTATTTATTTATTTTCTGGGGAGATTTGTTATCTCTAAGATGGAAACTAAACGGGGGGTGGGGGGGGGCGGGATGTAAATAAGGTTCCAGGACAGAAATTGAAAATAGTCTCATGACAGACTGTCAGCATTTTATTTGGGTCAGAAAACAGGCCATTTCCTGTTTTCTCAAAGCCCTACACTTTTCAAATCACTGCCCTATAACCCAGTGCGTGGGAATGTGCTCAGCTAGTGCCCCAGGCACAGCAGCCTCCCTCCTCGTAAGTGCATGACTTTTCGTTAATGGCTGTAGTCTCTGATTGCAGGGCTCGGTCCTGTTCATCATTGTCATAATCACCATGGATTATACTTTTGGGTGCCCACAGGGAGCATGACACTTTACTGTGTATAATGTTTACTGCCCTATTTCTGCTTCAGAATTGTCAGATGTCTTTGTTCTCACTGAGCTCGTCTCTGATTGCAAGCAATACTGTCCACTGCTGTCAGCTACCAAAAGTTAAAGCTTTTCATACTGTCGACTTTCCCTGAAGGAATTTGATGAAAACGTGACACAAACACTTTTTAGCTAAGGTTTTTTTTTTTTTTTTTTAGTCATTAATGCATTTACTCAACATGCCTAGTAACAGAAGCTATTTTATTCATTATGTAGCTCAGCAATGATAGCGCTGAGTTCATAGTTTGCCAGAACCTTCATGATTTGTAGGAAGAAGAGAGAGCTAATATTTATTAGTCTTGGGAACAGTACTAAATGATTTATATTTAATCCTTACATTATCCCTGTGAAGAAATAATTAGTACATGCATTCTGATGCTACAAGAGTTTAGATTAGTTGTCCAAAGTCATACAGCCAGTAAAACTGAACTTGAACCTGGATCTTAGTTCAATAATCTCTTAACTGCAGCACAGTGTTCTTTAATAAGTGTGGTAACATTTTCCCAAGAGGTCACAAAACCCAAAGCTCATTAGTTAAGTTAGTTAGACCTAAAATATTCTAAAGGTTCCAGACCTCTTATTGACATCAGTTGTACTGTGCCTAAGGATGAAGAGCTGCTTTCACAAGGTAAATGAAGGTGCTTAATAAGTCTAACAAAATTCAGGAACAAGGTATATTATTGTCTTCAAGTTATATTATGTATCATGTTCTTTTAATGTAAGGCAATGAAAATAACACTATATTCTTGCTTAATATGTTTTATTCCTCCTGTACATATTTGCATCTTTATTCTTCTTACTCACTTTATAAGCGAGTCCTCCATCATAATGATAGTTTTTCTGGTAGTTTATCCTTGTTCTTAACTCTTCTTTGTTTTAGTAGCAATTTCTAGTGTGATGCTAAATTTGACACATGCTTTCTTACTTTTGTTTAAGAGCTTTCATCATTTTCATAGTCATTCACATCGGCCACATTCTCCTCTTGCATTATTCCTGAGTGGTACTAACTGCACATTTATCTCTTGAGTACATTTTAGAATCCTCCCTCTACTCTGTATTTTACAATTGCAGATGGGTTTTCTGTAGCATGCTTATTTTCTCAAAGTCTATACTTGTTAAATCTTGATGCTCCCACTCACTTAAATGATTCACTAAGAACCTGAACATTTGCAGATTGTGATTGCTATTGAATATAATTGTGCCTTCTCTTTCATAGGTGTAACTATTTTCTTTATTTCTAATAATTCCATCCATAATGATTTGAAACTTCATAAAAACTTTATAAAGGAATCTAGATGTCATTTTGTTTATGTTCTCTTTCTTTATAGTATTTGGTATAAGACAGCTACTGTTTAACTCAGTAATGGAAAGTATTCATATTAAAAATTAAAGATCACATATATTGCATTAATCTCTCCTACTTGTTATCACACCCTCTATATTCTTTAACCATATTTCCTACCTAGTGACATAAGATTCACCACGTTTGTAGATTTTCAAAGTTATTTTCATTAACTTCATATATCTCTTGCAGAGTGGCTGGTAGGTTTGAACAGCTAACCTTTCTGCTAGCGACAAAAAGTCAAAATTTGTATTCCCTGAAAGTTTTTCCCAAAGTTTTGGAGATAACTGAAGTGGTAATGGGAATTCCTGTCTAGGTCAAGTTACCTAGCAGATAACTCTAGAAGAAAATGATATGAAATGAACATTTGTGGGAATAGACCAGGTGTCAGCAAACATTTTCTGTAAAAGGACAGATTTAGAAAATATTTTGGGTATTGTGAGCAAAGAGTCAAAGTCAAAGATATTATGTAGGTATTTATATAACAAGAAAGAAAACAAATTTCTGTGAACACTTTAATGTTGAAATTAAAAATATGATAATAATAATCAAGTTTAGCTTTATTGTTATTATTTTGTAGTACAAATCAGTGAGTGAGAAGAATGAAATTCTTTTTTGTAGGATAACATTTTGCTCAATTGAGGTTCAAAGTTACAATTATTGTTAGTTTCTTTATCATTAAAATCAATTGCAAATTTATTTTTTATGTGGATCTTTAATGAGATTTTATGTATTATGACTTTGAAAATATTATATCATAGCAATATCTACTGCCAAATTCTGATATCAATGCACAAGCATATGATTTTAATTGAGCATATGCATTCCTTGGGAAGCATATAGAATTCTATTAAATTTTTCTCTTGATGTTTGGTTTTGATGTCACTACAATGTATATTAGTAATTTTAATAAAAATAGAAGTTTATGTGGGAGCTAATATTAGTGGTTGAAGGCAGTTCCCCTAACTACTTAAATATGTAGAAACCATTCTTAGCTTTTGGGGTGCAGAAAAATAGTCAGTGGGCCAGATTTTCTTCATAGGCCTTACTTTGTCAACCTTTGAACTAGATTCTTAGAGCCTCTGGAGTCAGACTCACTAGGTTTGAATTCTGACCTTGCCCACTTACAAGCTGAATGTCTTTGGGCAACTAACTTAATCTTTCTAAACCTTAGTTTCCCAGAATGGAAAAAGAGGATACTAAAAGCTGTGACTTTAAATGAGGGTGTGCTTGGAATATTATAAATGCTTATTAAATATTTGTTCTTAGTAGCAAATAAAATCCTACCGTAATGCTCTAAGAGAATCAAAAATCCAGTCATGGAAATTTGGAGAGGTAGAGATCTTATTAGAGAAAATTAATGAGATGAACTTGGTAAGACTACTGTGGAGAATGTATGAAAATCACCAATTGCCTTCTATTTGAATTCCTTGGAGTTTGTTGAGGAATTTCTGTTAAAACTTCTGTATGTATTTTTATTAATACTGCCATCTATGCTCTCTCTATATTTGTTGTAATCACTTTATGAGATAGAGATTAATATTATTTCATATTAATCAAGGAAACAAGGACAAGGAAACAAAGGCTGCCATTCTTGAATTTACCTAATTTATCTCTCACCAACCTATGTAAACTAATCCAGCTTTACTAGTCATGTACAGTTACTCCCTAGCTAATCACAGTTCTTCTTTTGTCAATAGCACCATTAGGGGAAAAAAAAAATGATTCATGGATTTTGCTATTACCTGGATGATGAACCTGCTTTCTAAGATACTATAGTCTTTAATGTATTCTTTCATATGATTTGATTTTGTTGCTTTCTCTTTCCTCTCTGGATGTGCTCTAAAAGTCAAAAATATGGATTATTTTTGTATGTACAAATTGTTGAATCAATTAATGAAAGAATAAAGATTATTATAGAAATCAAAGAGTATTTTATTGTTACTGACAAAGCTTTTCAGTAATTTATTTCATTGTTTTTTATGTTCTTTTTAATGTTATTTCTTACTTATCAGATAAATGAAATCTTATATAGAAAGATTATATAAAGTGGAGAGTTCTGTGTTCAGATCTCAATTTGTCATTAAAACACTGCAAATTTAGACAAAATAATCTCACTTCTTTGTTCTTTATTTCCTCATTTAAAAAGTTATCTTTAAGGTCAAATTCAATTTTAAATTCTATCATAGTTTTTAAAGCATAGTTTTGACAATAAATTCTGTATTATTTAAATTTATTCTTTGAAAAATAATTTATATAATTTAAATTATGATTTAAAGTATCTCAACTTTACATTTACTTGAGAGAGAAATAATGTCTTTTTATTTTGAGGGAAGGATACTCTTTAAAAATTTTAGTATAAGATGGTAAGTTTGGTTAAACTGTTTCCATTTTGTGTATTTTTTTATATCTCTTCAGCAATCTACTTTAATGCATGATTGAATTGCAGCATTAAGTTTTTATTCAAACCATATCCAAATTTCACTGCCAACAAGTCCAGTGTCTTAAGTGTAGCCTTACAGTGATGTAGGCAGTAAATATACCTGACAAAGACTGAACAGAGTCTGGCAAAAGAAACCAGATTAATATCTCTATCACCTGTGGAAATATGATGCATATGAGGGACCTTGTATATTAAAGAAACACTGTAAAATGGTGTATGTATGTGTTTTTGTTTCATCAGCTCAATGCTATATACTAATTTTTATTTGCATTATTTGCTATATGTTACCAGAAATGGAATCAATTGTTATACATCACACTTGCATTATCTCCTTTTTAAAAAGGGAAGGCCCTCAATGAGATGGATTGACACAGTGGCTGCAAAAATGGGCTCAGGTACAGCAAACATTGTGAGATTGGCGCAGGACTGGGCATTTTTCGTTCTGTTGTACATGGGATTATGTGCTAGGCGAGGTTCCCTAGAGAAGCAAAACCAGTAAAGCTTATATATACATATAGAGAAAAAGAAATTTATCTTAGGAAAATGCCTCACACATTTATAGAGCTGGCAAGTGCCAAGTTGTTGGATCAAATGTCAAGCTGGAGGCTTTTCCCGACTCATGCAGCTGCAGGGGCTGATGAGCTCAAGGTTGGCAGGCAGTACACTGGCTGTTGAGTCCAATGAATGACGAATCTAAGATCTCCAGGCCGAATGGTGGATTATTCACTCACAGACAGTTGTAGGCAGCACAACAGGATCCGAAGCCACAGAAGAGTGTCTCTTTTCCCAAGACATCCATAAATATATTGGAAGCAGGCCACATCCCTAGAGAAACTCCCTTTCAGTGGATTGGCTGCTCGAAACATATATATTCAATTCCATCTTGGGAATAACCCACATCGTAATTGCTTAAACCACACAGAATTGTGGTCCAGCCAAGTAGACACACCGCTCCAACTATTACAGGTTGCTTAGAGTAAGAGTCGACTCGACAGCACCTAACAACAATAACAGTGACAGAAACCAGCATGTGTGGATTGCTTTATAGTTTACCAGGCACTTGTAGTTCTCTAAGACAAGACTATGGCTTTCCTCTTCATATTGTCTTCCCTTCACCTAGTGTAGAGCCTGACACAGTACTTGACTCAATAAATATTCACTGAATCATAAAATGAATGAAAGAATTATCACATTGGATGTTCACAACATTATCCTCATAAGACAGATGAGAAAACAAAGAATCAGACAAGTCAATTAAGGAATATTTTTCCAGGTCATAGAGATGCTATATGATAAAACTAAAACAAACCATATCTTCTGACTTGAGAGTGATTATCTTTTCAATTACTCCAGGCTGCTTTTCCTAGCAAATCATTACACCTGTAGGTGTTTTCAGAACTGACCTATCAAGTGCTCTTTCAGAAGATTGTACTAACTCAATAAAACTATTTTATACATTGTTTCTAGCACTGTTATGATGTTGTTGTTGTTGTTATGTGCCTTCGAGTCAAACCCGACTCATAGCGATCCCTTCTTGGGTTTCCGAGGCAGTATCACTACGGAAGTAGGATTGCACTTCGTCAACACAAAAGCACCAGGAAGACCTTATGAGAAGCCTGCTACAAACTTATAATGTGCATCTGTAGAGGATTAGGGTCCCAATAAACATTCTGGGACATTCTCCAGGGTGATTTTGGGGATTCTATTTCTCAAAGCTGTTCAAGAGTTCATGAAGTCAGGAAATTTTTGTGCTGCTAAGGCAAATATGTTATTCACAGGCTCTAATTTCTAAAGTCCAAGGAAAGAACACGTTGGTGATAGAAACTTTCTCTGGGGTCTTGTCTATAGAAAGAAGGCTCACTTACCACAAACAAACCATTTCTAAGACAGCAACAATTTTGTTGACTACATTTCAAGACAGAATCACACAGTTCCCAAATGCAATTTCAGTTTTCCAAAAGACAGTTTTATTCTTTTTCAGAAATGCCTTAGTGATTATTTTTTTTGTTGTTTTGTTTTGCTTTGTTTAGAAGGACTGCTTAGTGTGCCTCTTTAGTGAACATAAAAAAAAAAGAAAAAAACAAGCAATGGAATGATCCTACAATGGCCTCAAGGCAAAAGATTGAAGAGGTTTCTTAAGTACAAAAGAAGGTACTCTTGGCAATACTAGTAAAGACTTTTAAATCAGGTTAACATAATCTTCAAACACTGAGTCAGATTGGTCAGATTAAATGTTTTTTTTCCCCCCTTAAAGAATATCTACCTTCCATAAAAGGTACAAAAATCTCAAAAATAGAATGTTAATCTCTGACATTAAGAAATGGATTAAATTTTTTTATACAAGACAATCTTGTGTTCTATTATGTTCAGTTTATGAATTTATTTTCTGTTGACAACAATGTTTATGAAAGCTAATGACCGCAAGCTTTGCTTTCTCAACTTATGCTATTAGGCCTCAGAATTTATATGTATATATGTTTGTGTGTGTGTGTGTGTGTGTGCATGCATGTGTGTGTATATGTGTGCATATATATACATACACAGAGTAAATTAATAGGAGTTTAGCACTAGGATGAGTAATGGCATCAGTATCTTAGGATATTTGTATGTTGTTTTGGCTATATTACATCTTTCATATATATATATTCATTTTAGGTAGGAATAAATGTTTCAAATATGTATAAATCTTTAGGAACTGTGTGATTTTTCCCATATCAAATAATAAGTTAGTAAATAACTTCATGAAATTTTGTGTATATCTGTAAGTATTTATATACTAAAATTGCAGAAAAATTTGGGAATAGTAACTTTGGTGTCTTAATTGCCTAGTGCAGCTGTAAAACAAATGCCCCCAATGAGTGACTATAAAGAATTGACATTTAGTTTCTCACAGTTCGAGAAGCTAGAAGTTCAAATTCAGGGCACTGACTAAAGGAGAAGATCCTTATCTCTTTCAGCTTCCGTAGCCCTGGCGTTCCTTGGTTACTTGGCAAACTTGTGTAGCATCTGTTTTTCCCCAATTTTGTGTTTGCTTGTCTTTGGATTTATGTTGTTCCTCACAACCCCGAAGTGATTAGATTTAGGACCCTCTCTACACTGGTATGGACTCATTAACATAACAAAGAAAAAGTATTCTGAAATAGGAGTACATCCACCTATGTAGGGGTTAGGATTCCAACACATATTTTAGGAGACACAATTCAATCTATATACAGAATTTAAAGAAATGAAAAATTGGCTTAAATTTGAGATTGCTTTATTATGGTCATCACACTAGATTGTCAGTGTTTCTAAAGATCATACTCTATGTTATTCATCTCTATATCCTAACACTTAGTCTAATAACAACTGTATTAAGCAGTATATATACTTTAACTAATTGAATAAAACATAATTAAACCATGATATGTGTCTACCTGGGAGTTCTGGTAGCATAGTGCCTAAGGCACTTGACTGCTAACCAGAAAGCTGGCGGTTCAAATCCACCAGCCAATCCTCAGAAGGAAGATGGGGCAATCTCCTTCTGTAGTGATACTGCCTCAGAAACCCAAGAAGGGGTCACTTTGAGTCAGGTCTGACTTGACGGCACATAACAACAACAACAACAACATGTGTCTACCTTGTTGTTAGTGTTGTTATGTGCCGTTGAGTCGGCCCCGACTCATAGTGACCCCTCCTTGGGTTTCTGAGGCAGTATCACTACGGAAGTAGGATTGCCCAACCTTCCTTCCGAGGAGTGGCTGG
>NW_006921865.1:3405407-3413054 GCF_000298275.1 Orycteropus afer afer | reverse complement strand
CTACGGAAGTAGGATTGCCCAACCTTCCTTCCGAGGAGTGGCTGGTGGGTTTGAACCGCCAGGCTTCTGGTTAGCAGTCAAGTGCTTTAGCCACTGAGGTCAGTAAACTAGGATCTAATTCAGTCCATTGCCTGATTTTACGTATCCTGTGAGCTAAGAAAGTTTTTTAAAAATTTAAAGCGTTGTAAAAATAACAAAGAACAATATGTGACAGAGACTATGTGACATAAAAGCTCAAATTATTTACTAAATGGCTCTTTACAAAAAAAATGTTTGCAGACTCTTCTTTAATTCTTCAACACACAGTTGGGTTTTTCATATACTTCAGAGCTCAGACCAATTTGTAGAGTGAGACTACTCAGTGAGGTTGTTGATAGCTGCTGTCAAGTCAGCTGTGATGCATTGTGACCTTATGTATAACAGAATAAAACTTCGTCTGGTCTTACTCCACTTTCATGATTATTGGTATATTTGAATCCATTGTGGCTATTGTGTCAATCTCTCTCATTGAGGTTTTTATTATGATTTAAAGTATCTCAACTTTACATTTACTTGAGAGAGAAATAATGTCTTTTTATTTTGAGGGAAGGATACTCTTTAAAAATTTTAGTATAAGATGGTAAGTTTGGTTAAACTGTTTCCATTTTGTGTATTTTTTTTATATCTCTTCAGCAATCTACTTTAATGCATGATTGAATTGCAGCATTAAGTTTTTATTCAAACCATATCCATATCATCAAATTTGCACCTTGCTATTTTTTTTAGATGTATTTTGTTGTAATTGTTCAAAATATACACAGCAGAAAATACACCAGTTCAACAATTTCTTCACGTACAATTCAGTGACCTTGATTACATTCTTCAAGTTGTGCAACCATTCTCACTCTCCTTTTCTGAGTTGTTCCTCCTCCATTAACATAAACTTATTACCCCCTAAGATCCTACCTAATCTTTCAAGTTGTTGTTGTCATTGGGATTCCACATGGGCAGACTTCAGAGGGTGTTTTTGGTTTAAGTTTTAAAGATTATCTCAGGGCAAGAGTTTCATGAGTTCATCTAGCCCCAATGACTTCAGAATGTCTGGCGTCCATGACAATTTTATATTTTGTTATGCATTTTTCCCATTTTGATCACGATTTTTCTATGGAATCTTTGATCAAAATGTTCAATACTAGCAGCCAGGCATCCAGTGTTTCTTGACAAAGGGAGAAGTGATCAGGAAGCAATCAGCTCCACATTCCCTATCCTGCTCCTATTCCGGACTCTCCTTCCTCTCTTGCTTCAGGCGAATAGAGACAAATTGGCATTCTCTGGATGGGCACTTATAAGCTTTCAAGATCCCGGGAACTATGCAAAAACTAGGAAGTAGAATAGAAATACTAAACATGTTTTCAGGTCAACTAACAGGAATGTTCTATGAAATCATGACCCTAAAACTCCAAACCAAGGAACCGAATCAGTGAGGTTTTTGGTTGTACATAAGCAATCTCAGAGACTAATCTTTCTTCTTCTTGGCATTGTTCTAAATATATCTGTCACACAACTTTTGCCAGTGTAAATTTTTATAGGTTTATAACATATGCAGGTCTTTTGCAGCAGATTTGCCCAGTGCAATATATCATTTTGATTTCTTGACTGCTGCTTCCACTGACATTGATTGTTGATCCAAGTAGCATGAAATTATTGACAACTTGAATTTCCTCATTGTTATCATGGTGTGATTTTTTTTATTGGACTAATCATGAGAATTTTCATTTTCTCATGTTCAGGTGTTATAGATACTGAAGACTATATATAGTTTTTGACCTTCATCAGTGCATCCTTCAATTCTTCTTCATTTTTAGCAAACAGTATTGTACCATCTGCGTATCATAGATTGTTAGCAAGTCTTCCTTCAATCCTGATGTTAGCAAGTCTTCCTTCAATCCTGATGCTGAATTTTTATAGTTTTCTTCACCACACTATTGTTGATTTACAAATACCTACTGATAGGGATTGAAACATGACAGGTTAAAGCCATTTTGTCAATCTTATTTCTCTTTACCAGTGATTTGCTTTGAGTGGGCATGTGACAATCTTAAGTAATGAAAAATAAGAAGAAATGTCCAGGGAGATTTCTAGATTTTTAAAAGCAAACATATAGAAAGGAATTTACATGTTCATTCCCACTCCATTCTTCCTTAATTGGGAGTTAGTTAGGCAAGGATGTGTTTTGCATTTATGGAAGCCATCTTTTGATCATGAAGGAAAGACCAAAAAAAAAAAAAAAAAAATTCATAGAAATGCTGATCTAAGATTTTGTCTCTTATGTTGCTGGACTGTCCCTAGAACCACCTACCTTCAGCCTTGTAATGTGATAAGACATCATGTTGTTATTGTTTAAGCCACTAAACAAGAGTTATTAGATATTCTGATACTTGTTGCTGAAATGCCTAACTAAATCTGTTGTAATAATGAGCTGGGTCCAATTACTGATTTTTTTTTTGGACTGAGACACTTTCTCCCATGACTTGGAATCATAAGTGAAATTATCTAATGGGGATTAATATAACCTGATATAGCATAATCTTAAAAATAACCATTTAGGTTTAAATTTGTTTGAGAAAGGTAACCACTTGGAGGTCAGAGTGAATTCCACCATGTAAAGGCTATGTACAATAAGGGAGGGGGTCAGCACAGTAAGAACAAGGCAAAGGAAGACACTGGGAGGTGCACAAGAGTTAAATGCAAAAAAGGTAAATACTATTACATGCATAATTCTGCAATAACAGTAATAACAATTATCAATGAGTGGATGTATAGATAGACATGCAAGCTGAACAGATGTGGGAAGGTGAATGGAACTACACCCATGAATTTATATAGATTTGTCAAAGGATATTTCTACATAAGTATGTTGTTGTTGTGTGCCGTCGAGTCGGACCCAACTCATAGTGACCCCTCCTTGGGTTTCCGAGGCCATATCACTACTGAAGTAGATTGCCCCTCCTTCCTTCTGAGGAGTGGCTGGTGGGTTTGAACCACCAGCCTTCTGGTTAGCAGTCAAATGCCTTAGCCACTATACTACCAGAGCTCCTAACTATATATGTATGTAATGCAAATTATATATCCATATATATATAGTAGAGCATCTGGAGCTCTGATGGTACAGTGATCTAAAGCATTTGATTGCTAACCAAATGGTCAGCAATTCAACTCACCAACACATTATGTGGGAGAAAGATTTACTTCTGTAAAGATTTCAGCCTTACTCCCATGGCGCAGTTTTGCTTTGTCTGATAGGATTACTATGAGTCAGGATTGACTCTGTGACAGTGGGTTTGGTTGACCGTTCTGACTGGGATCACAATAGAAGGTCCTGGATAGAGTGGGAGAAAAGTATACACCAAAACAGTCACAAAAATGACCGTATTTACTGCTCTGATGGAGATTGGCGGAACTCCTGAGACTATGGCCCTTAGATACTCCTCAAGCCTAGAACTGAATACACCCTCATAGATCAACATCTAACCAAACAATAGACAGGCCTATAAAGTGAAAAATAACACCAGGGAGGAATGCACCCCTTAGAAGAATCAACCATATGAGACCAAAAGAGTGGCATTTTCCCCCAAATACAGCTGAGAAGGGAAGAAGGAACAGGAAACATGGACAAATGGAAATGGGGAACATAGGGAGGAAGTGGGAAGAATGTAGTTACATTGTGCAGATTTCAATCAATGCACTAAACAAAATGTGCATGAACTGTTGATTAGAAAATTATTTTTCTCTGCAAACTTTCACCTATACCACAGTAAAAAGTTAAAAAAAAAAAAAAGGAAAATCAAATAAATTCAATTTTCGTGTCTGATTAAAGAGTATGTATGTGTGTGTGTTTTATGTATGCATGTAGAATGCATATACTTCACATAATAAGGTATTGTTCAGAATACATTAAACCAGGAATTAAGAAAAAAATGCCTCTGACCTGTCAATAATGCTGTCACAAATGTATGCTCTATTGTTCATGCTCTTGAATTTCATTAAAAACCCTCAAGGTCCTCCTTTATTTCAGAATGGATAGAAATGCAATGTTATTATATTATTTTACCCTAGTTCTTTATTTTGACATCCTAGCTTGGCAAATTGCTTTTTTTCATTGCCACATAGGAAATTTTGTAGGTCTCTGAAGTGCAGAATAATATTCCTTAGATTTCAATTGACTATATATTAACTATGTTAACTCTTGCAAACCTGCTACAAAACACTACAAAATAGCATTCATTAGCTTAATATGGTACTTTCTGAAATCTTTCAAATGACTTTAAAATTGAGATTATGTTATTCTCAGTTATATGTCTATCTTGCCTACATATGTTTGGTATGAATAGCACTTGGGATGGACATTCTATATACTCATTCTGATTCATATTATCTCTTCTCTTTGACTCGAATTTCACACATTGCTCTGTCTTGCTCCATTATTGTGAACTTTTAACTTCCTGGTGGTGGTCCATAACTTCCTGCCTTTGTAAAGACACAACCCCTTCTGCCATCAAACTGCTTTCAGATAACAAATTCAAGAATAGAAAACCTCTTTACCTAAAGGGCAAACGATATATTTTCTTATAATGAAATTCTAATATGATCCATAAATTTCACTCTTGGGTATAAACCAAAGTGAATTGAAATCAGGGACTTAAACAGATACTTGTGCCCCAATGTTATTGCAACATTGTTTATGATAGCCAATATATAGAAAAGGCCCCCAAATATGGCTTGATATATAAAATGTAGTATATCACACAATGGAATATTATTCAACCATTGAAAGAAATGAATTTCTGATACATGCTACGATATGTGTGAACCCTGAAAACAATGTGCTAAGGGAAATGTCAGACTCAAAAGGACAAATACTGTATGATTCTACTTATAGGAAACATCTAGAGCATACAGATGTGCAAAGATAAAATTTTATGAGTGCTTACCATGGGAACGGGATAGGGGAGATGGGGAATTGTTGTTTAAGGGGTATTGAGTTTCTGTTTGGGGTGATTAAAGTCTTGGAACTGGATGGTGGTGATGGTTGCACAGCCTGATGAATGTGGTTAATGCTACTGAATTTTACACTTAAGAGTGGTTTGGTTGAAATGCCAATTTTTGTGTGATATATATCTTACAACAAAAATTCTAATATTTACATAGTAGATTGTTTTTTGTATGCATTATGTATTTAAAACATTGGAGATAAGAGAATTTAAAAGACTAGCTCAGGTCACTATCATTTGAAGAAGCAGATTTGGGCTCTAAACCCAGGCTTCTAACTCTGATTTCCTCCCAGAAATAGAATATTTTTATAGGATGTTTTGAATTGCTACCATCTTCTTGAGTGACTTTTGGAAATAAGTCATTTTTGATATTGAATTTTTCTTAAATATGGCCAAGTATGGCTGATGTCTGACATTCTCACTGAAATCAGTAAGCCTACTTCAAAATTATTGTATTAACTTTTCCTTTTAAAAAACCTGGGAATATGATTACTACATATTAGGAATACATAGAGATATTTTAGTAATTTTTTAAATACTGTGAATATAGTCAGTGTAACTACACATTCTATTGGTATAATGTGTCAAATATCAATGTCAATTGAAGATTGTGATAAAATGTCCAAACATGAACATCCCCAGTTAATTTATGATATGATTTTTTTTGGTCTATTTTCTCAGCAGATGACAGAACTCTGGGTCCTTGATGCTCAAGTTTTTTGGTGGTCCACATGGGTACAACCTTCATTCCATTTTAGTTATCCTCAGAACTCTAGTTTATATGGCAGATCTGAGCACCCTAGTTATTTTCATAATACTGGTGATATGCCCAAAAACACGAGCGAGAAAATGTGTAAGCCATCAGAGATCATTGTTAAATCTCACATAAATAGGCTTGCATAAAAGAAAATTTGTTGTTGTTGTTGTTGTTTGCCTTCAAGTCGGCCCCGACTCATAGTGACCCCTCCTTGGGTTTCCGAGGCAGTATCACTACGGAAGTAGGATTGCCCAACCTTCCTTCTGAGGAGTGGCTGGTGGGTTTGAACTGCCAGCCTTCTGGTGAGTAGTCAAGTGACTTAGGCACTATGCTACCAGAGCTCCTAAAAGAAAATTTAAGAAAAGAAAATTTAAGAAACTGCTATTTTTAAATAAAGGACTATCTTTGATGTTTTAAAATTTTTGTTGAATGCCATTACAATGAACTTGAGCAACAACTCAGGAGCTTTTTTTTTTTATATCAGCTTGTCAACCTCTCTCTATATATTTTAGAATGCATTAAAGAAAATATGCTGTAAGGTAAAATTTCCATCTTTATTATGTATGTGACAAAATCATTCTTGTTTTATTCTCTAAGGATAGCTAAGACTAGGTATTGAATTCACTGTTACTCACATACTGGCCTCGATGGAGAAAAGGCCCAGGATTATCGTCAGAATTAAGGCTTCATTATTAACATAAAGTGAAAAAGACTTTCCTGCTCTTTATGTAATTGAATGCAATCATTATTATGATTTTTTTTTTTCTACACAGCTGTTAGGTTGAAAAAAATTTCCATTATGAGTAATCCCTTTATATCTTTGACATGATTCGTAACTCCTCATGCTTTCCCTGGTCTGAAAATGTAAGAGAATTTGAAATCTTCTGTAGGTAAATATTGCTTTAATATTAATCCATAGCTTTTTCCTTTTTGAAAAAATTAGTGAGCCATTCTAATAAATATAGTGCTGTGTCTTTAAAAATTTATCTGCTTATTGACATATATAAAGAGTCAAGTTGCCAAACAGATCATTAAAATAATCAATTCGGCACAGTCTCCACGTTTCAGAAAAGTAAGGTAATGGCCTCCACCAGGCTGTTATTTGGACCACAATAATGTAGTAGCATGTATGTTAGAGAGGAGGTTATGCTGTATTTCTATGTGTAGGGACTTGTGGTGATGTATTACATAATCTAGGTGGACATATATGATAAAAACTCCCCAGATATGTTTATTATTACTTAAAGTGTTTATTAATCTCCTTTGACTTGGTTAAATTTCAATGATACTGGCCTTAGGCGTGGAAGATAAAGATGCAGTATATTGGGGTCCTTAAAACCCATATATCAGTCCAAGCTCAGTAATTCTTTAGAAGTCTAGCAATTTCCCTTTCCAATCCTATGTTGTTGTTGTTAGGTGCTGTTGAGTCGCTTCCGACTCATAGTGACCCCATGCACAGCAGAACGAAACACTACCTGATCCCGTGCCAGCTCCATGATCCTTGCTGTACTTGAGCCCATTGTTGCAGCCACTGTGTCAATCAATCTCGTCGAAGGCCTTCCCCTATTTCGTTGACCCTCCACCTTACCAAGCATTACATCTTTCTCCAGGAAATGGTTCCCTCTGACAACAATGATCAAAATAGGTGGCTGTCCTTGCTGTTCCATTCCAATGACAGCCTCCTGGTCAAGATACAGGTTCTTCATGAGTACAATCAAGTGTTCTGGAACTCCCATTCTTCTCAATGTTATCCATATTTTGTCATGATCCACACAATCAAATGCCTTTGCATAGTCAATAAAGCACAAGTAAACATCTTTCTGGTATTCTTTGCCTTGAGCAAAGATCCATTTGACAGCA
>NW_006921865.1:3403574-3404057 GCF_000298275.1 Orycteropus afer afer | reverse complement strand
GTTTTGGCTGAAGATATTGAGCTTTTCCATCACCTCTTGCCACAAAAGTAGTCAATCTAATTCCTATGTACTCCATTTGGCGAAGTCCACATATACAGCCACAATGTGTGTTGTTGAAAAAAGGTGCTTGCAATGAACAAGTCGTTGGTCTTGTAAAATTCTACCATGCAAGTTCTAGCATTATATCTGTCACCAAGGCCAAATTTTCCAGCTACCAGTGATTCTTCTTTGTTTCCAACTTTTTCACTCCAATCACCAGTGATAATTAACATGTCCTGATTGCATGTTCAGTCAATTTAAGACTTCAGAAGTTAATAAAAATCTTCAATTTCCTCATCTTTGGCTTTGGTGGTTGGTGCATAAATTTGAATAATAGTCGTATTAACGGTCTTCCTTGTAGGTGTATGGATATTATCCTATCACTGACAGCATGGTACTTCAGGACAGATCTTGAAACATCCTTTGTGATGATGAATGCCACGC
>NW_006921865.1:3397623-3402403 GCF_000298275.1 Orycteropus afer afer | reverse complement strand
AGTTATATGTGTGTGCACATTATTTACATGGGTATATTATTTGCAGGGGAGCTCTGGTACCATAGTGCCTAAGGCACTTGACTGCTAACCAGAAGGCTGGCAGTTCAAACCCACCAGCCACTCCTCGGAAGGAAGATGGGGCAATCTACTTCCATTGTGATACTGCCTCAGAAACCCAAGGAAGGGTCACTATGAGTTGGGCCCGACTTGATGGCACACAACAACAACAACACAACATAGTAGGTCTTTAGGGGAAGAATAAAAGGAAGATTTGACAATGTCACAAAGTCCTTCCTTAAAGAATCTGCTCTACTCTTTGAGGGTCTATTGGTCATGAAAACTAGTTTATGTCTAAGAAGAGGGCACCATATATTCTATTATGGATTGGATGGTGTCCACCAAAAAGATATGTTTAAATCTTAACCACTAGTACCTGTGAATGTGACCTTGCTTGGAAACACAGTTTATGATGATATTATTAGTTAACAAGAGGTCACACCAGTACAGCGTGAGTCCTAATACAATCTAAGTGCTCTCATTATTATTATCAAAAGAAATGAAAAGATGCAGAGAGACAGAGAGGAGGATGACCGTATGGCAATGCAAGCAGGTGCAGCTGCAGGCCAACAAACACCAAGGATTGTTGGAAGCCACCAAAATGTTGGAAAAAGACATGGAAGAATTTCTCTATCAGAGCTCGAAGAAGGAATCAACATGGCTGATACCTGACTTGGACTTCCACCCTCCAGAACTGTG
This sequence comes from Orycteropus afer afer, assembly GCF_000298275.1. Classification (NCBI taxonomy): domain Eukaryota; kingdom Metazoa; phylum Chordata; class Mammalia; order Tubulidentata; family Orycteropodidae; genus Orycteropus; species Orycteropus afer. The sequence continues at coordinate 3,401,647 of NW_006921865.1, read as the reverse complement.
AGAAAATAAATGTCTGTTCCTATAAGCAACCCAGTTTGTGGTATTTGTTGAGGCTGCCCTAGGAAACTAAGACATGATCCTATACAGTTTCAAAATTAGGCCTCTGCTTACACTAGAATTTTGTTTGTTTATTCAGATCAAGTAGAAACTTGGGAGTTCACCTAACTATTTTAGTCCCAGGAACACCATGGTTAATTAGCAACTAGCAAAGATGCTTATAGATCAAATTATTCTGATTATCTTTTTGTCCATACTTTGTCCCTACTGTCTATTTTTGGAAACTTGATCATCTTGTTTCTAGCCACTCAACTGTCAGTTTGCCATGTTGTGATGGCTTGCATGTTGCTGTGAGGCTGGAAGCTATGCCACCATATTTCAAATACCAGCAGGATCACCCATGGTGGACAAGTTTCAGTGGAGCTTCCAGCCTAAGACAGACTCAGAAGAAGGAAGGGGCCATCCACTTCTAAAATAATTGGCCAGCGAATGTCTTATGAATAACAATGAAACACTGTCTGATATATTACTGGAAAACTTTATGAATAGACCTGAAAGTATCCAAAATAGTATCAGAAGACGAGCCTCTTAGGTACGAAGGCACTCAAAGTACTACTGGGGAAGAACTGCCTCCTCAGAGTAGAGCTGATCTTAATAACATGGATGGAGCAAAGTTTTTGGAACCTCCATTTGCTGATCTGCTATGACTCAAAAGGAGAAAAAAGAGCTGCAAACATCCATTAATAATCGGAACATGGAATTTATGAAGTATGAATCTTGAAAAATTGGAAGTTGTCAAAAATGAAATGGACACATTAAGTTCAAATTTGTTGTTGTTGTTGTTATGTAACGTCGAGTCGGCCCTGACTCATAGCGACCCCTCCTTGGGTTTCCGAGGCAGTATCACTACGGAAGTAGGATTGCCCAACCTTCCTTCCGAGGAGTGGCTGGTGGGTTTGAACCGCCAGCTGTCTGGTTAGCAGGCAAGTGTCTTAGTCACTATGCTACCAGAGCTCCCTAAGTTCAAATAGTGAACTAAAATGGACTGGTTTTGGCCATTTTGAATTAGGCAACCATATGATCTACTATGTCAAGAATTACAAATTGAAGAGGAATGGAGTAGCATTCATTATCATAAAGAATGTTTCAAGGTCTAACCTGAGTACAATTTTGTCAGTGATAGGATAATATCCAAATGCCTACAAGGAAGACCAGTTAATACTACTATTACTCAAATTTATGCATCAACAACCAAAGCCAAAGACAAGGAAATTAAAGACTTTTACTAACTTCTGCAGTCTGAAATTGACCAAACATGCAATGAAGATGTGTTGATTATCACTGATTAGAATGCAAAGAAGAATCACTGATAGTTTGAAAATATGGCCTCGGTGATAGAGATAATGCTGGAGATCACATAGTAGAATTTTGCAAGACCAATGACTAATTCATTGCAAATACCGTTTTCAACAACATAAACAGTAGCTATACATATGGACTTTGCCAGATGGAGTACACAGGAATCAGATCAACTACATCTGTGGAAAGAGGCCATGGAGAAACTCAATGTCTTCAGCCAAAACAAGGCTAGGAGCTGACTGTGGAAGACACCATCAACAGCTCATATGAAAGTTCAAGTTGAAGCCAAAGCCATTTAAACAAGTCCACAAGAGCCAAAATATTACCTTGATTATATTCTTCCTGAATTTAAAGATCACCTAAAGAATAGATTTGATGCATTGAACACCAGTGACTGAAAACCAGGGGGAATTGTCAGATGATATCAAGAATATCATTCATAAAGAAAGCGAAAGGTTATTAAAAAGTAGGAAAGGAAGAAAAGACCAAAATGGATGTGAGAAGAGACTCTGAAACTTGCCCTTGAACGGAGAGTAGGCTAAAGCAGATGGAAGAATCAACAAGATAAAGGAACTGATCAAATGATTTCAAAGAGCAGCTTGAGAAGAATAGAGAAATATGTAAAGATCTGGAGTCAGGAAACCAAAAGGGAAGAACACATTCAGTATTTCTCAAGCTGAAAGAACTGAAGAAAAAAAGCCTGAATTGCAATATTGAAATATTCTCTGGTCAAAATATTGGATAATGCAGGAAACATCAAAAGAAGATGCAAGGAGTCTATCTTCTTTTGGTAGAAGAGTCACTGTACCAAAAATAATTGATTGGTGTTCATCCTTTCAAGAGGTGACAGATAATTAAGAACCAATGGCATTAAAAGAAGAAGTCAAAGCTGCACTGAACGAATTAGGAAAGAACAAGCTCCAGGAGTTGAAGGAATACCCATTGAGATGTTTCAAACAGATAGATGCCACACTGGAGGCACTCATGCTTCTATGCCAAGAAATTTGGAAGATAACTACTTGGCCAACTGACTGGAAATTATCCATATTTGCACTCACTCCAAAAAAAAGGTGATCCCACAGAATGTGGAAATTATAGAACAATATCTTACACAAGGAAAATCTTGCTAAATATAATTCAAAAGTGATTGTAGCAGTATATTGGCAGAGAACTTCCAGAAATGCAAGCTGAATTCAGAAGAGGACATGGAATGAAGGATATTGTTGCTTATATCAGATGGATCCTGGCTGAAAGCAGAGAATATCAGAAAAATATTTACTTGTGTTTTATTGACTATGCAAAAGCATTTGATTGTATGGATCACAACAAATTATGGATAATATTGAGAAAAACGGGAATTCCAGAACTCCTTATTGTGATAATGAAGAACCTGTACATAGACAAGGAGGCTGCCCTTTGAATAGAACAAGGGGATATTGCATGGTTTAAAATCTGGAAGGGAGTGTGTCAGAGTTGTATCCTTTCACCATACTTATTCAATCTGTATGCTGAGCAAATAATCCAAGAAGCTGGACAATATGAAGAGGGTGATATCAGGATTGGAGGAAGACTCATTAATAACCTGTGATATTCAGATGACCCAACTTTGCTTGCTGAAAGTGAGGATGATTTGAAGCACTTACTGATGAAGATTAAAACTACAGTCTTCATTATGGATTACACCTCAACATAAAGAAAATGAATATCTCACAACTGGACCAATAAGTAGCATCACAATAAATGGAGAAAAGATTGAAATTGTCAAAAATTTCATATTACTCGGTTCCACAATGAACACCAATGGAAGCAGCAGTCAAGGAATCAGACAATGTGTTGCACTGGGCAAATCTGCTGCAAAAGTCCTCTTTAAAGTGAGGAAGAGCAGAGATATCTCTTTGAAGACTAACGAGTGCCTAACCCAAGTCATGATATTTTCAGTAGCCTGATATGCATATGAAAGCTGGACAATAAATAAGGAAGACCAAAGAAGAGCTGATGCTTTTGAGTTGTGTTGGTGAAGAATACTGAAAGTACCATGGACTGCCAGAGAAACTAGCAAATCTGTCCTGGAAGAAGTGTGGCTGGAATGGCCTTTGAAAGTGAGAAGGGCCAGACTTCATCTCACCTACTTTGGTCATGTTGTCAGAAAGGACCATTCTTTGGTCCTTTCATGGATGGGAAAGTCAAGGGTCAAGGAAAAAGGGGAAAGACCTCAGTGAGATGTGGCTGAAATGATGGGCTCAGGTATAGCAGGTATTGTGTGGCTAGTGCAGGACTGGGCAATGTTTTGTTCCATGGTACATAGAGTTGCTCTGAATTGGAGCTGACTCAATGACACCGAACAACAACAACAAAGGTCCTTATAGAACAAATTATTTTGATTATCTTTTTGTCCCTACTACCTATTTTTGGAACCTCGAGCATCTTGTTTCTAGCAGTTAACTTCTGCCTTTCAGTCTTTTCTGCTCTGGGATCCAGTCATCCTCATTGAAATCAATAAACCCATTGCAACAGCAGCATTTTCTACCTTTCTACCTGACCTACTAGGGACAGTCATTACAGTACATTACAAGGTACTATACATATATCTGGCGCTCTGGTAACATAGTGCCTAAGGCACTGGACTGCTAACCAGTGGACTGGCGGTTCAAACCCACCAGCCACTCCT